>NC_083415.1:5548600-5790135 GCF_020745735.1 Hemiscyllium ocellatum | reverse complement strand
CGACTGTCTCAGTGCGAAATATCCGACTGTCTCAGTGCTAAACATCCGACTGTCTCAGTGCAAAATATCCGACTGTCTCAGTGCGAAAAATCCGACTGTCTCAGTGCCAAACATCTGACTGTCTCAGTGCAAACATCCGACTGTCTCAGTGCTAAATATCCGAGTGTCTCAGTGCGAAATATCCGACTGTCTCAGTGCCAAACATCTGCCTGTCTCAGTGCTAAACATCCGACTGTCTCAGTGCGAAATATCCCACTGTCTCAGTGCTAAACCTCCGACTGTCTCAGTGCGAAATATCCGACTGTCTCAGTGCCAAACATCCAACTGTCTCAGTGCTAAACATCGACTGTCTCAGTGCGAAATATCCGACTGCCTCAGTGCCAAATATCTGCCTGTCTCAGTGCCAAACATCCGACTGTCTCAGTGCTAAACATCTGACTGTCTCAGTGCTAAACATCCGACTGACTCAGTGCGAAATATCCGACTGACTCAGTGCCAAACATCTGTCTCAGTGCGAAATATCCGACTGTCTCAGTGCTAAACATCCGACTGTCTCAGTGCGAAATATCCGACTGACTCAGTGCCAAACATCTGTCTCAGTGCTAAATATCCGACTGTCTCAGTGCCGAACATCTGACTGCCTCAGTGCTAAACATCCGACTGTCTCAATGCTAAACATCTGCCTGTCTCAGTGCTAAACATCCGACTCTCTCAGTGCCAAACATCCGACTGTCTCAGTGCTAAACATCCGACTGTCTCAGTGCTAACTGTCTCAATGCCAAACATCCGACTGTCTCAGTGCTCAACATCCAACTGTCTCAGTGCGAAATATCCCACTGTCTCAGTGCCAAACATCTGCCTGTCTCAGTGCTAAACATCCGACTGTCTCAGTGCTAAACATCCGACTGTCTCAGTGCAAAATATCCTACTCTCTCAGTGCTAAACATCCGACTGTCTCAGTGCGAAATATCCGACTGTCTCAGTGCTAAACATCCGACTGTCTCAGTGCGAAATATCCGACTCTCTCAGTGCCAAACATCTGATTGTCTCAGTGCCAAACATCCGACTGTCTCAATGCTAAACATCTGCCTGTCTCAGTGCTAAACATCTGACTCTCTCAGTGCCAAACATCCGACTGTCTCAGTGACAAACATCCGACTGTCTCAGTGCTAAACATCCGACTGTCTCAGTGCAAAATATCCTACTCTCTCAGTGCTAAACATCCGACTGTCTCAGTGCGAAATATCCGACTGACTCAGTGCCAAACATCTGTCTCAGTGCGAAATATCCGACTGTCTCAATGCTAAACATCTGCCTGTCTCAGTGTTAAACATCCGACTCTCTCAGTGCCAAATATCCGACTGTCTCAGTGCTAAAGATCCGACTGTCTCAGTGCTAACTGTCTCAATGCCAAACATCCGACTGTCTCAGTGCCAAACATCCGACTGTCTCAGTGCTCAACATCACACTGTCTCAGCGCTAAACATCCGACTGTCTCAGTGCGAAATATCCGACTGTCTCAGTGCCAAACATCTGCTTGCCTCAGTGCTAAACATCCGACTGTCTCAGTGCGAAATATCCCACTGTCTCAGTGCTAAACCTCCGACTGTCTCAGTGCAAAATATCCGACTGTCTCAGTGCTAAACATCCGACTGTCTCAGTGCAAAATATCCTACTCTCTCAGTGCTAAACATCCGACTGTCTCAGTGCGAAATATCTGACTGACTCAGTGCCAAACATGTCTCAGTGCGCAATATCCGACTGTCTCAGTGCTAAACATCCGACTGTCACAGTGCGAAATATCCGACTGTCTCAGTGCCAAACATCTGACTGTCTCAGTGCTAAACATCCGACTGTCTCAATGCTAAACATCTGCCTGTCTCAGTGCTAAACATCCTACTCTCTCAGTGCTAAACATCCGACTGTCTCAGTGCTAAACATCCGACTGTCTCAGTGCAAAATATCCTACTCTCTCAGTGCTAAACATCCGACTGTCTCAGTGCGAAATATCCGACTGTCTCAGTGCTAAATGTCCGACTGTCTCAGTGCAAAATATCCTACTCTCTCAGTGCTAAACATCCGACTGTCTCAGTGCAAAATACCCGATTGTCTCAGTGCTAAACATCCGAGTGTCTCAGTGCGAAATATCCGACTGTCTCAGTGCCAAACATCCGACTGTCTCAGTGCTAAACATCCGACTGTCTCGGTGCGAAATATCCGACTGACTCAGTGCCAAACATCTGTCTCAGTGCTAAATATCCGACTGTCTCAGTGCGAAATATCCGACTGTCTCAGTGCTAAACATCCGAGTGTCTCAGTGCGAAATATCCGACTGTCTCAGTGCCAAAATCTGACTGTCTCAGTGCTAAACATCCGACTGCCTCAATGCTAAACATCTGCCTGTCTCAGTGCTAAACATCCGACTCTCTCAGTGCCAAACATCCGACTGTCTCAGTGCTAAACATGCGACTGTCTCAGTGCTAAACATCCGACTATCTCAGTGCGAAATATCCGACTGACTCAGGGCCAAACATCTGTCTCAGTGCTAAATATCCGACTGTCTCAGTGCCAAACATCTGACTGTCTCAGTGCGAAATATCCGACTGACTCAGTGCCAAACATCTGTCTCAGTGCGAAATATCCGACTGTCTCAGTGCTAAACATCCGACTGTCTCAGTGCGAAATATTCGACTGACTCAGTGCCAAACATCTGTCTCAGTGCGCAATATACGACTGTCTCAGTGCTAAACATCCGACTGTCTCAGTGCGAAATATCCGACTGACTCAGTGCCAAACATCTGTCTCAGTGCTAAATATCCGACTGTCTCAGTGCCAAACATCTGACTGTCTCAGTGCTAAACATCCGACTGTCTCAATGCTAAACATCCGACTGTCTCTGTGCTAAACATCTGACTGTCTCAGTGCTAACTGTCTCAATGCCAAACATCCGACTGTCTCAGTGCCAAACCTCCGACTTTCTCAGTGCCAAACATCCGACTGTCTCAGTGCTCAACATCCAACTGTCTCAGCGCTAAACATCCAACTGTCTCAGTGCGAAATATCCGACTGTCTCAGTGCCAAACATCTGCTTGCCTCAGTGCTAAACATCCGACTGTCTCAGTGCGAAATATCCCACTGTCTCAGTGCTAAACCTCCGACTGTCTCAGTGCAAAATATCCGACTGTCTCAGTGCTAAACATCCGACTGTCTCAGTGCGAAATATCCGACTGTCTCAGTGCCAAACATCTGACTGTCTCAGTGCTAAACATCCGACTGTCTCAGTGCAAAATATCCTACTCTCTCAGTGCTAAACATCCGACTGTCTCAGTGCGAAATATCTGACTGACTCAGTGCCAAACATCTGACTGTCTCAGTGCTAAACATCCGACTGTCTCAATGCTAAACATCTGCCTGTCTCAGTGCTAAACATCCTACTCTCTCAGTGCTAAACATCCGACTGTCTCAGTGCTAAACATCCGACTGTCTCAGTGCAAAATATCCTACTCTCTCAGTGCTAAACATCCGACTGTCTCAGTGCGAAATATCCGACTGTCTCAGTGCTAAATGTCCGACTGTCTCAGTGCAAAATATCCTACTCTCTCAGTGCTAAACATCCGACTGTCTCAGTGCGAAATATCCGACTGTCTCAGTGCTAAACATCCGAGTGTCTCAGTGCGAAATATCCGACTGTCTCAGTGCCAAACATCTGACTGTCTCAGTGCTAAACATCCGACTGCCTCAATGCTAAACATCTGCCTGTCTCAGTGCTAAACATCCGACTCTCTCAGTGCCAAACATCCGACTGTCTCAGTGCTAAACATGCGACTGTCTCAGTGCTAAACATCCGACTATCTCAGTGCGAAATATCCGACTGACTCAGGGCCAAACATCTGTCTCAGTGCTAAATATCCGACTGTCTCAGTGCCAAACATCTGACTGTCTCAGTGCGAAATATCCGACTGACTCAGTGCCAAACATCTGTCTCAGTGCGAAATATCCGACTGTCTCAGTGCTAAACATCCGACTGTCTCAGTGCGAAATATCCAATTGTCTCAGTGCGAAATATCCAACTGCCTCAGTGCCAAACATCTGCCCGTCTCAGTGCTAAACATCCGACTGTCTCAGTGCGAAATATCCCACTGTCTCAGTGCTAAATATCCGACTGTCTCAGTGCAAAATATCCGACTGTCTCAGTGCTAAACATCTGACTGTCTCAGAGCGAAATATCCGACTGTCTCAGTGCCAAACATCCGCCTGTCTCAGTGCTAAACATCCGACTGTCTCAGTGCTAAATATCCGACTGTCTCAGTGCAAAATTTCCTACTCTCTCAGTGCTAAACATCCGACTGTCTCAGTGCAAAATATCCGACTGTCTCAGTGCTAAACATCCGACTGTCTCAGTGCGAAATATCCGACTGTCTCAGTGCCAAACATCTGTCTCAGTGCGAAATATCCGACTGTCTCAGTGCTAAACATCCGACTGTCTCAATGCTAAACATCTGCCTGTCTCAGTGCAAACATCCGACTGTCTCAGTGCCAAACATCCGACTTTCTCAGTGCCAAATATCCGACTGTCTCAGTGCTCAACATCCAACTCTCTCAGTGCGAAATATCCGACTGTCTCAGTGCTAAACATCTGCCTGTCTCAGTGCTAAACATCCGACTGTCTCAGTGCGAAATATCCGACTGTCTCAGTGCTAAACCTCCGACTGTCTCAGTGCAAAATATCCGACTGTCTCAGTGCTAACTGTCTCAATGCCAAACATCAGACTGCCTCAGTGCCAAACATCCGACTTTCTCAGCACCAAAGATCCGTCTGTCTCAGTGCTCAACATCCAACTGTCTCAGCGCTAAACATCCGACTGTCTCAGTGCGAAATATCCGACTGTCTCAGTGCCAAACATCTGCCTGTCTCAGTGCTAAACATCCGACTGTCTCAGTGCGAAATATCCGACTGTCTCAGTGCTAAACATCCGACTGTCTCAGTGCAAAATATCCGACTGTCTCAGTGCTAAACATCCGACTGTCTCAGTGCGAAATATCCCACTGTCTCAGTGCCAAACATCTGCCTGTCTCAGTGCTAAACATCCGACTGTCTCAGTGCTAAACATCTGACTGTCTCAGTGCAAAATATCCTACTCTCTCAGTGCTAAACATCCGACTGTCTCAGTGCGAAATATCCGACTGACTCAGTGCCAAACATGTCTCTGTGCGAAATATCCGACTGTCTCAGTGCTAAACATCCGACTGTCTCAGTGCGAAATATCCGACTCTCTCAGTGCCAAACATCTGACTGTCTCAGTGCTAAACAGCCGACTGTCTCAATGCTAAACATCTGCCTGTCTCAGTGCTAAACATCCGACTGTCTCAGTGCCAAACATCTGACTGTCTCAGGGCGAAATATCCGACTGTCTCAGTGCTAAACATCCGACTGTCTCAGTGCCAAACATCCGACTGTCTCAGTGCCAAACATCCGACTGTCTCAGTGCGAAATATCCGACTGTCTCAGTCTAAACATCCGACTGTCTCAGTGCAAAATATCCGACTGTCTCAGTGCTAAACATCCGACTGTCTCAGTGCCAAATATCCGACTGTCTCAGTGCCAAACATCTGACTGTCTCAGTGCGAAATATCCGACTGTCTCAGTGCTAAACATCCGACTGTCTCAGTGCAAAATATCCGACTGTCTCAGTGCTAAACATCCGACTGTCTCAGTGCGAAATATCCAATTGTCTCAGTGCGAAATATCCAACTGCCTCAGTGCCAAACATCTGCCCGTCTCAGTGCTAAACATCCGACTGTCTCAGTGCGAAATATCCCACTGTCTCAGTGCGAAATATCCGACTGTCTCAGTGCCAAACATCTGCCTGTCTCAGTGCTAAACATCCGACTGTCTCAGTGCTAAATATCCGACTGTCTCAGTGCAAAATATCCTACTCTCTCAGTGCTAAACATCCGACTGTCTCAGTGCAAAATATCCGACTGTCTCAGTGCTAAACATCCGAGTGTCTCAGTGCAAAATATCCGACTGTCTCAGTGCCAAACATCTGTCTCAGTGCGAAATATCCGACTGTCTCAGTGCTAAACATCCGACTGTCTCAATGCGAAACATCTGCCTGTCTCAGTGCCAAACATCCGCCTGTCTCAGTGCCAAACATCCGACTTTCTCAGTGCCAAACATCCGACTGTCTCAGTGCCAAACATCCGACTGTCTCAGCGCCAAACATCCGACTGTCTCAGTGCTAAACATCCGACTGTCTCAGTGCTAATCCACCGACTGTCTCAGTGCAAAATATCCTACTCTTTCAGTGCTAAACATCCGACTGTCTCAGTGCGAAATATCCGACTGACTCAGTGCCAAACATCTGTCTCAGTGCGAAATATCCGACTGTCTCAGTGCTAAACATCCGACTCTCTCAGTGCCAAACCTCCGACTCTCTCAGTGCTAAACATCCGACTGTCTCAGTGCGAAATATCCGACTGACTGAGTGCCAAACATCTGTCTCAGTGCGAAATATCCGACTGTCTCAGTGCTCAACATCCAACTGTCTCAGCGCTAAACATCCGACTGTCTCAGTGCCAAATATCCGACTGTCTCAGTGCCAAACATCTGCCTGTCTCAGTGCTAAACATCCGACTGTCTCAGTGCGAAATATCCGACTGTCTCAGTGCTAAACATCCGACTGTCTCAGTGCAAAATATCCGACTGTCTCAGTGCTAAACATCCGACTGTCTCAGTGCGAAAATCCGACTGTCTAGTGCCAAACATCTGCCTGTCTCAGTGCTAAACATCCGACTGTCTCAGTGCCAAACATCCAACTGTCTCAGTGCTAAACATATGACTGTCTCAGTGCTAAACATCCGACTGACTCAGTGCGAAATATCCGACTGACTCAGTGCCAAACATCTGTCTTAGTGCGAAATATCCGACTGTCTCAGTGCTAAACATCCGACTGTCTCAGTGCGAAATATCCGACTGACTCAGTGCCAAACATCTGTCTCAGTGCTAAATATCCGACTGTCTCAGTGCCGAACATCTGACTGCCTCAGTGCTAAACATCCGACTGTCTCAATGCTAAACATCTGCCTGTCTCAGTGCTAAACATCCGACTCTCTCAGTGCCAAACATCCGACTGTCTCAGTGCTAAACATCCGACTGTCTCAGTGCTAACTGTCTCAATGCCAAACATCCGACTGTCTCAGTGCTCAACATCCAACTGTCTCAGTGCGAAATATCCGACTGTCTCAGTGCCAAACATCTGCCTGTCTCAGTGCTAAACATCCGACTGTCTCAGTGCGAAATATCCCACTGTCTCAGTGCTAAACCTCCGACTGTCTCAGTGCAAAATATCCGACTGTCTCAGTGCAAACATCCGACTGTCTCAGTGCTAAACATCCGACTGTCTCAGTGCGAAATATCCGACTGCCTCAGTGCCAAACATCTGCCTGTCTCAGTGCTAAACATCCGACTGTCTCAGTGCTAAACATCCGACTGTCTCAGTGCAAAATATCCTACTCTCTCAGTGCTAAACATCCGACTGTCTCAGTGCGAAATATCTGACTGACTCAGTGCCAAACATCTGTCTCAGTGCGCAATATCCGACTGTCTCAGTGCTAAACATCCGACTGTCTCAGTGCGAAATATCCCACTGTCTCAGTGCCAAACATCTGACGGTCTCAGTGCTAAACATCCGACTGTCTCAATGCTAAACATCTGCCTGTCTCAGTGCTAAACATCCGACTCTCTCAGTGCCAAACATCCGACTGTCTCAGTGCTAAACATCCGACTGTCTCAGTGCTAACTGTCTCAATGCCAAACATCAGACTGTCTCAGTGCCAAACATCCGACTTTCTCAGTGCCAAAGATCCGTCTGTCTCAGTGCTCAACATCCAACTGTCTCAGCGCTAAACATCCGACTGTCTCAGTGCGAAATATCCGACTGTCTCAGTGCCAAACATCTGCCTGTCTCAGTGCTAAACATCCGACTGTCTCAGTGCGAAATATCCGACTGTCTCAGTGCTAAACATCCGACTGTCTCAGTGCAAAATATCCGACTGTCTCAGTGCTAAACATCCGACTGTCTCAGTGCTAAACATCCGACTGTCTCAGTGCAAAATATCCCACTGTCTCAGTGCCAAACATCTGCCTGTCTCAGTGCTAAACATCCGACTGTCTCAGTGCTAAACATCTGACGGTCTCAGTGCAAAATATCCTACTCTCTGTGCTAAACATCCGACTGTCTCAGTGCGAAATATCCGACTGACTCAGTGCCAAACATGTCTCTGTGCGAAATATCCGACTGTCTCAGTGCTAAACATCCGACTGTCTCAGTGCGAAATATCCGACTCTCTCAGTGCCAAACATCTGACTGTCTCAGTGCTAAACATCCGACTGTCTCAATGCTAAACATCTGCCTGTCTCAGTGCTAAACATCCGACTCTCTCAGTGCTCAACATCCGACTGTCTCAGTGCTAAACATCCGACTGTCTCAGTGCCAAACATCCGACTGTCTCAGTGCCATACATCTGACTGTCTCAGGGCGAAATATCCGACTGTCTCAGTGCTAAACATCCGACTGTCTCAGTGCAAAATATCCGACTGTCTCAGTGCAAACATCCGACTGTCTCAGTGCAAACATCCGACTGTCTCAGTGCCAAACATCTGACTGTCTCAGTGCAAATATCCGACTGTCTCAGTGCTAAACATCCGACTGTCTCAGTGCAAAATATCCGACTGTCTCAGTGCTAAACATCCGACTGTCTCAGTGCGAAATATCCGATTGTCTCAGTGCGAAATATCCGACTGCCTCAGTGCCAAACATCTGCCCGTCTCAGTGCTAAACATCCGACTGTCTCAGTGCGAAATATCCCACTGTCTCAGTGCTAAATATCCGACTGTCTCAGTGCAAAACATCCGACTGTCTCAGTGCTAAACATCCGACTGTCTCAGTGCGAAATATCCGACTGTCTCAGTGCGAAATATCCGACTGTCTCAGTGCCAAACATCTGCCTGTCTCAGTGCTAAACATCCGACTGTCTCAGTGCTAAACATCCGACTGTCTCAGTGCAAAATATCCTACTCTCTCAGTGCTAAACATCCGACTGTCTCTGTGTGAAATATCCGACTGACTCAGTGCCAAACATCTGTCTCAGTGCGAAATATCCGACTGTCTCAGTGCTAAACATCCGACTGTCTCAGTGCTAAACATCTGACGGTCTCAGTGCAAAATATCCTACTCTCTGTGCTAAACATCCGACTGTCTCAGTGCGAAATATCCGACTGACTCAGTGCCAAACATGTCTCTGTGCGAAATATCCGACTGTCTCAGTGCTAAACATCCGACTGTCTCAGTGCGAAATATCCGACTCTCTCAGTGCCAAACATCTGACTGTCTCAGTGCTAAACATCCGACTGTCTCAATGCTAAACATCTGCCTGTCTCAGTGCTAAACATCCGACTCTCTTAGTGCCAAACATCCGACTGTCTCAGTGCTAAACATCCGACTGTCTCAGTGCGAAATATCCACTGTCTCAGTGCCAAACATCTGCCTGTCTCAGTGCTAAACATCCGACTGTCTCAGTGCTAAACATCTGACTGTCTCAGTGCAAAATATCCTACTCTCTCAGTGCTAAACATCCGACTGTCTCAGTGCGAAATATCCGACTGACTCAGTGCCAAACATGTCTCAGTGCGAAATATCCAACTGTCTCAGTGCTAAACATCCGACTGTCTCAGTGCGAAATATCCGACTGTCTCAGTGCCAAACATCTGACTGTCTCAGTGCTAAACATCCGACTGTCTCAGTGCAAACATCTGCCTGTCTCAGTGCTAAACATCCGACTGTCTCAGTGCCAAACATCTGACTGTCTCAGTGCGAAATATCCGACTGTCTCAGTGCTAAACATCCGACTGTCTCAGTGCCAAACATCCGACTGTCTCAGTGCAAACATCCGACTGTCTCAGTGCAAATATCCGACTGTCTCAGTCTAAACATCCGACTGTCTCAGTGCAAAATATCCGACTGTCTCAGTGCTAAACATCCGACTGTCTCAGTGCCAAATATCCGACTGTCTCAGTGCCAAACATCTGACTGTCTCAGTGCGAAATATCCGACTGTCTCAGTGCTAAACATCCGACTGTCTCAGTGCAAAATATCCGACTGTCTCAGTGCTAAACATCCGACTGTCTCAGTGCTAAATATCCAACTGTCTCAGTGCGAAATATCCAACTGTCTCAGTGCCAAACATCTGCCCGTCTCAGTGCTAAACATCCGACTGTCTCAGTGCGAAATATCCCACTGTCTCAGTGCGAAATATCCGACTGTCTCAGTGCCAAACATCTGCCTGTCTCAGTGCTAAACATCCGACTGTCTCAGTGCTAAATATCCGACTGTCTCAGTGCAAAATATCCTACTCTCTCAGTGCTAAACATCCGACTGTCTCAGTGCAAAATATCCGACTGTCTCAGTGCTAAACATCCGAGTGTCTCAGTGCGAAATATCCGACTGTCTCAGTGCCAAACATCGACTGTCTCAGTGCGAAATATCCGACTGTCTCAGTGCTAAACATCCGACTGTCTCAATGCTGAACATCTGCCTGTCTCAGTGCCAAACATCCGACTGTCTCAGTGCCAAACATCCGACTTTCTCAGTGCCAAACATCCGACTGTCTCAGTGCCAAACATCCGACTTTCTCAGTGCCAAACATCCGACTGTCTCTGTGCTAAACATCCGACTGTCTCAGTGCTAATCCACCGACTGTCTCAGTGCAAAATATCCTACTCTTTCAGTGCTAAACATCCGACTGTCTCAGTGCGAAATATCCGACTGACTCAGTGCCAAACATCTGTCTCAGTGCGAAATATCCGACTGTCTCAGTGCTAAACATCCGACTCTCTCAGTGCCAAACCACCGACTCTCTCAGTGCTAAACATCCGACTGTCTCAGTGCGAAATATCCGACTGACTGAGTGCCAAACATCTGTCTCAGTGCGAAATATCCGACTGTCTCAGTGCTCAACATCCAACTGTCTCAGCGCTAAACATCCGACTGTCTCAGTGCCAAATATCCGACTGTCTCAGTGCCAAACATCTGCCTGTCTCAGTGCTAAACATCCGACTGTCTCAGTGCGAAATATCCGACTGTCTCAGTGCTAAACATCCGACTGTCTCAGTGCAAAATATCCGACTGTCTCAGTGCTAAACATCCGACTGTCTCAGTGCGAAAAATCCGACTGTCTAGTGCCAAACATCTGCCTGTCTCAGTGCTAAACATCCGACTGTCTCAGTGCCAAACATCCAACTGTCTCAGTGCTAAACATCTGACTGTCTCAGTGCTAAACATCCGACTGACTCAGTGCGAAATATCCGACTGACTCAGTGCCAAACATCTGTCTTAGTGCGAAATATCCGACTGTCTCAGTGCTAAACATCCGACTGTCTCAGTGCGAAATATCCGACTGACTCAGTGCCAAACATCTGTCTCAGTGCTAAATATCCGACTGTCTCAGTGCTAAACATCTGACTGCCTCAGTGCTAAACATCCGACTGTCTCAGTGCTAAACATCTGCCTGTCTCAGTGCTAAACATCCGACTCTCTCAGTGCCAAACATCCGACTGTCTCAGTGCTAAACATCCGACTGTCTAAGTGCTAACTGTCTCAATGCCAAACATCCGACTGTCTCAGTGCTCAACATCCAACTGTCTCAGTGCGAAATATCCGACTGTCTCAGTGCCAAACATCTGCCTGTCTCAGTGCTAAACATCCGACTGTCTCAGTGCGAAATATCCACTGTCTCAGTGCTAAACCTCCGACTGTCTCAGTGCAAAATATCCGACTGTCTCAGTGCCAAACATCCGACTGTCTCAGTGCTAAACATCCGACTGTCTCAGTGCGAAATATCCGACTGCCTCAGTGCCAAACATCTGCCTGTCTCAGTGCTAAACATCCGACTGTCTCAGTGCTAAACATCCGACTGTCTCAGTGCAAAATATCCTACTCTCTCAGTGCTAAACATCCGACTGTCTCAGTGCGAAATATCTGACTGACTCATTGCCAAACATCTGTCTCAGTGCGCAATATCCGACTGTCTCAGTGCTAAACATCCGACTGTCTCAGTGCGAAATATCCACTGTCTCAGTACCAAACATCTGACGGTCTCAGTGCTAAACATCCGACTGTCTCAATGCTAAACATCTGCCTGTCTCAGTGCTAAACATCCGACTCTCTCAGTGCCAAACATCCGACTGTCTCAGTGCTAAACATCCGACTGTCTCAGTGCTAACTGTCTCAATGCCAAACATCAGACTGCCTCAGTGCCAAACATCCGACTTTCTCAGCACCAAAGATCCGTCTGTCTCAGTGCTCAACATCCAACTGTCTCAGCGCTAAACATCCGACTGTCTCAGTGCGAAATATCCGACTGTCTCAGTGCCAAACATCTGCCTGTCTCAGTGCTAAACATCCGACTGTCTCAGTGCGAAATATCCGACTGTCTCAGTGCTAAACATCCGACTGTCTCAGTGCAAAATATCCGACTGTCTCAGTGCTAAACATCCGACTGTCTCAGTGCTAAACATCCGACTGTCTCAGTGCAAAATATCCCACTGTCTCAGTGCCAAACATCTGCCTGTCTCAGTGCAAACATCCGACTGTCTCAGTGCTAAACATCTGACTGTCTCAGTGCAAAATATCCTACTCTCTGTGCTAAACATCCGACTGTCTCAGTGCGAAATATCCGACTGACTCAGTGCCAAACATGTCTCAGTGCGAAATATCCGACTGTCTCAGTGCTAAACAACCGACTGTCTCAGTGCTAAATATCCGACTCTCTCAGTGCCAAACATCTGACTGTCTCAGTGCTAAACATCCGACTGTCTCAATGCTAAACATCTGCCTGTCTCAGTGCTAAACATCCGACTCTCTCAGTGCTCAACATCCGACTGTCTCAGTGCTAAACATCCGACTGTCTCAGTGCCAAACATCCGACTGTCTCAGTGCCATACATCTGACTGTCTCAGGGCGAAATATCCGACTGTCTCAGTGCTAAACATCCGACTGTCTCAGTGCAAAATATCCGACTGTCTCAGTGCTAAACATCCGACTGTCTCAGTGCAAACATCCGACTGTCTCAGTGCCAAACATCTGACTGTCTCAGTGCGAAATATCCGACTGTCTCAGTGCTAAACATCCGACTGTCTCAGTGCAAAATATCCGACTGCCTCAGTGCCAAACATCTGCCTGTCTCAGTGCTAAACATCCGACTGTCTCAGTGCTAAACATCCGACTGTCTCAGTGCAAATATCCTACTCTCTCAGTGCTAAACATCCGACTGTCTCAGTGCGAAATATCTGACTGACTCAGTGCCAAACATCTGTCTCAGTGCGCAATATCCGACTGTCTCAGTGCTAAACATCCGACTGTCTCAGTGCGAAATATCCCACTGTCTCAGTACCAAACATCTGACGGTCTCAGTGCTAAACATCCGACTGTCTCAATGCTAAACATCTGCCTGTCTCAGTGCTAAACATCCGACTCTCTCAGTGCCAAACATCCGACTGTCTCAGTGCTAAACATCCGACTGTCTCAGTGCTAACTGTCTCAATGCCAAACATCAGACTGCCTCAGTGCCAAACATCCGACTTTCTCAGCACCAAAGATCCGTCTGTCTCAGTGCTCAACATCCAACTGTCTCAGCGCTAAACATCCGACTGTCTCAGTGCGAAATATCCGACTGTCTCAGTGCCAAACATCTGCCTGTCTCAGTGCTAAACATCCGACTGTCTCAGTGCGAAATATCCGACTGTCTCAGTGCTAAACATCCGACTGTCTCAGTGCAAAATATCCGACTGTCTCAGTGCTAAACATCCGACTGTCTCAGTGCTAAACATCCGACTGTCTCAGTGCAAAATATCCCACTGTCTCAGTGCCAAACATCTGCCTGTCTCAGTGCTAAACATCCGACTGTCTCAGTGCTAAACATCTGACGGTCTCAGTGCAAAATATCCTACTCTCTGTGCTAAACATCCGACTGTCTCAGTGCGAAATATCCGACTGACTCAGTGCCAAACATGTCTCTGTGCGAAATATCCGACTGTCTCAGTGCTAAACATCCGACTGTCTCAGTGCGAAATATCCGACTCTCTCAGTGCCAAACATCTGACTGTCTCAGTGCTAAACATCCGACTGTCTCAATGCTAAACATCTGCCTGTCTCAGTGCTAAACATCCGACTCTCTCAGTGCTCAACATCCGACTGTCTCAGTGCTAAACATCCGACTGTCTCAGTGCCAAACATCCGACTGTCTCAGTGCCAAACATCTGACTGTCTCAGGGCGAAATATCCGACTGTCTCAGTGCTAAACATCCGACTGTCTCAGTGCAAAATATCCGACTGTCTCAGTGCTAAACATCCGACTGTCTCAGTGCCAAACATCCGACTGTCTCAGTGCAAACATCCGACTGTCTCAGTGCGAAATATCCGACTGTCTCAGTGCTAAACATCCGACTGTCTCAGTGCAAAATATCCGACTGTCTCAGTGCTAAACATCCGACTGTCTCAGTGCGAAATATCCAATTGTCTCAGTGCGAAATATCCAACTGCCTCAGTGCCAAACATCTGCCCGTCTCAGTGCTAAACATCCGACTGTCTCAGTGCGAAATATCCCACTGTCTCAGTGCTAAATATCCGACTGTCTCAGTGCAAAATATCCGACTGTCTCAGTGCTAAACATCCGACTGTCTCAGAGCGAAATATCCGACTGTCTCAGTGCGAAATATCCGACTGTCTCAGTGCCAAACATCTGCCTGTTTCAGTGCTAAACATCCGACTGTCTCAGTGCTAAACATCCGACTGTCTCAGTGCAAAATATCCTACTCTCTCAGTGCTAAACATCCGACTGTCTCTGTGTGAAATATCCGACTGACTCAGTGCCAAACATCTGTCTCAGAGCGAAATATCCGACTGTCTCAGTGCTAAACATCCGACTGTCTCAGTGCTAAACATCTGACGGTCTCAGTGCAAAATATCCTACTCTCTGTGCTAAACATCCGACTGTCTCAGTGCGAAATATCCGACTGACTCAGTGCCAAACATGTCTCTGTGCGAAATATCCGACTGTCTCAGTGCTAAACATCCGACTGTCTCAGTGCGAAATATCCGACTCTCTCAGTGCCAAACATCTGACTGTCTCAGTGCTAAACATCCGACTGTCTCAATGCTAAACATCTGCCTGTCTCAGTGCTAAACATCCGACTCTCTCAGTGCTCAACATCCGACTGTCTCAGTGCTAAACATCCGACTGTCTCAGTGCTAAACATCCGACTGTCTCAGTGCCAAACATCCGACTGTCTCAGTGCCATACATCTGACTGTCTCAGGGCGAAATATCCGACTGTCTCAGTGCTAAACATCCGACTGTCTCAGTGCCAAACATCCGACTGTCTCAGTGCGAAATATCCGACTGTCTCAGTCTAAACATCCGACTGTCTCAGTGCAAAATATCCGACTGTCTCAGTGCTAAACATCCGACTGTCTCAGTGCCAAACATCCGACTGTCTCAGTGCCAAACATCTGACTGTCTCAGTGCGAAATATCCGACTGTCTCAGTGCTAAACATCCGACTGTCTCAGTGCAAAATATCCGACTGTCTCAGTGCTAAACATCCGACTGTCTCAGTGCGAAATATCCAATTGTCTCAGTGCGAAATATCCAACTGCCTCAGTGCCAAACATCTGCCCGTCTCAGTGCTAAACATCCGACTGTCTCAGTGCGAAATATCCCACTGTCTCAGTGCAAAATATCCGACTGTCTCAGTGCTAAACATCGACTGTCTCAGTGCGAAATATCCGACTGTCTCAGAGCGAAATATCCGACTGTCTCAGTGCGAAATATCCGACTGTCTCAGTGCCAAACATCTGCCTGTTTCAGTGCTAAACATCCGACTGTCTCAGTGCTAAACATCCGACTGTCTCAGTGCAAAATATCCTACTCTCTCAGTGCTAAACATCCGACTGTCTCAGTGCAAAATATCCGACTGTCTCAGTGCTAAACATCCGAGTGTCTCAGTGCGAAATATCCGACTGTCTCAGTGCCAAACATCTGTCTCAGTGCTAAACATCGACTGTCTCAGTGCTAAACATCCGACTGTCTCAATGCTAAACATCTGCCTGTCTCAGTGCCAAACATCCGACTGTCTCAGTGCCAAACATCCGACTTTCTCAGTGCCAAACATCCGACTGTCTCAGTGCCAAACATCCGACTTTCTCAGCGCCAAACATCCGACTGTCTCTGTGCTAAACATCCGACTGTCTCAGTGCTAAACCACCGACTGTCTCAGTACAAAATATCCTACTCTTTCAGTGCTAAACATCCGACTGTATCAGTGCGAAATATCCGACTGACTCAGTGCCAAACATCTGTCTCAGTGCGAAATATCCGACTGTCTCAGTGCTAAACATCCGACTCTCTCAGTGCCAAACCACCGACTGTCTCAGTGCCAAACATCCGACTGTCTCAGTGCGAAATATCCGACTGACTCAGTGCCAAACATCTGTCTCAGTGCGGAATATCCGACTGTCTCAGTGCTAAACATCCGACTTTCTCAGTGCCAAACCACCGACTGTCTCAGTGCTCAACATCCAACTGTCTCAGCGCTAAACATCCGACTGTCTCAGTGCCAAATATCCGACTGTCTCAGTGTCAAACATCTGCCTGTCTCAGTGCTAAACATCCGATTGTCTCAGTGCGAAATATCCGACTGTCTCAGTGCTAAACATCCGACTGTCTCAGTGCAAAATATCCGACTGTCTCAGTGCTAAACATCCGACTGTCTCAGTGCGAAAAATCCGACTGTCTCAGTGCCAAACATCTGCCTGTCTCAGTGCTAAACATCCGACTGTCTCAGTGCCAAACATCCAACTGTCTCAGTGCTAAACATCTGACTGTCTCAGTGCTAAACATCCGACTGTCTCAGTGCGAAATATCCGACTGACTCAGTGCCAAACATCTGTCTCAGTGCGAAATATCCGACTGTCTCAGTGCTAAACATCCGACTCTCTCAGTGCCAAACCACCGACTGTCTCAGTGCTAAACATCCGACTGTCTCAGTGCGAAATATCCGACTGACTCAGTGCCAAACATCTGTCTCAGTGCGAAATATCCGACTGTCTCAGTGCTAAACATCCGACTGTCTCAGTGCTAAACATCCGACTCTCTCAGTGCCAAACCACCGACTCTCTCAGTGCCAAACATCCGACTGTCTCAGTGCGAAATATCCGACTGACTGAGTGCCAAACATCTGTCTCAGTGCGAAATATCCGACTGTCTCAGTGCTAAACATCCGACTGTCTCAGTGCCAAACACCGACTGTCTCAGTGCTCAACATCCAACTGTCTCAGCGCTAAACATCCGACTGTCTCAGTGCCAAATATCCGACTGTCTCAGTGCCAAACATCTGCCTGTCTCAGTGCTAAACATCCGATTGTCTCAGTGCGAAATATCCGACTGTCTCAGTGCTAAACATCCGACTGTCTCAGTGCAAAATATCCGACTGTCTCAGTGCTAAACATCCGACTGTCTCA
The DNA here is from genome assembly GCF_020745735.1 of Hemiscyllium ocellatum. NCBI lineage: Eukaryota > Metazoa > Chordata > Chondrichthyes > Orectolobiformes > Hemiscylliidae > Hemiscyllium > Hemiscyllium ocellatum. Next base: position 5,772,558 of record NC_083415.1, on the reverse strand, counting down.
GTGCGAAAAATCCGACTGTCTCAGTGCCAAACATCTGCCTGTCTCAGTGCTAAACATCCGACTGTCTCAGTGCCAAACATCCAACTGTCTCAGTGCTAAACATCCGACTGTCTCAGTGCTAAACATCCGACTGTCTCAGTGCGAAATATCCGACTGACTCAGTGCCAAACATCTGTCTCAGTGCGAAATATCCGACTGTCTCAGTGCTAAACATCCGACTTTCTCAGTGCCAAACCACCGACTGTCTCAGTGCTCAACATCCAACTGTCTCAGCGCTAAACATCCGACTGTCTCAGTGCCAAATATCCGACTGTCTCAGTGCCAAACATCTGCCTGTCTCAGTGCTAAACATCCGACTGTCTCAGTGCGAAATATCCGACTGTCTCAGTGCTAAACATCCGACTGTCTCAGTGCAAAATATCCGACTGTCTCAGTGCTAAACATCCGACTGTCTCAGTGCGAAAAATCCGACTGTCTCAGTGCCAAACATCTGCCTGTCTCAGTGCTAAACATCCGACTGTCTCAGTGCCAAACATCCAACTGTCTCAGTGCTAAACATCTGACTGTCTCAGTGCTAAACATCCGACTGTCTCAGTGCGAAATATCCGACTGACTCAGTGCCAAACATCTGTCTCAGTGCGAAATATCCGACTGTCTCAGTGCCAAACATCCGACTCTCTCAGTGCCAAACCACTGACTCTCTCAGTGCTAAACATCCGACTGTCTCAGTGCGAAATATCCGACTGACTCAGTGCCAAACATCTGTCTCAGTGCGAAATATCCGACTGTCTCAGTGCTAAACATCCGACTGTCTCAGTGCTAAACATCCGACTCTCTCAGTGCCAAACCACCGACTCTCTCAGTGCCAAACATCCGACTGTCTCAGTGCGAAATATCCGACTGACTCAGTGCCAAACATCTGTCTCAGTGCGAAATATCCGACTGTCTCAGTGCTAAACATCCGACTTTCTCAGTGCCAAACCACCGACTGTCTCAGTGCTCAACATCCAACTGTCTCAGTGCGAAATATCCGACTGTCTCAGTGCCAAATATCCGACTGTCTCAGTGCCAAACATCTGCCTGTCTCAGTGCTAAACATCCGATTGTCTCAGTGCGAAATATCCGACTGTCTCAGTGCTAAACATCCGACTGTCTCAGTGCAAAATATCCGACTGTCTCAGTGCTAAACATCCGACTGTCTCAGTGCGAAAAATCCGACTGTCTCAGTGCCAAACATCTGCCTGTCTCAGTGCTAAACATCCGACTGTCTCAGTGCCAAACATCCAACTGTCTCAGTGCTAAACATCTGACTGTCTCAGTGCTAAACATCCGACTGTCTCAGTGCGAAATATCCGACTGACTCAGTGCCAAACATCTGTCTCAGTGCGAAATATCCGACTGTCTCAGTGCTAAACATCCGACTCTCTCAGTGCCAAACCACCGACTCTCTCAGTGCTAAACATCCGACTGTCTCAGTGCGAAATATCCGACTGTCTGAGTGCCAAACATCTGTCTCAGTGCGAAATATCCGACTGTCTCAGTGCTAAACATCCGACTTTCTCAGTGCCAAACCACCGACTGTCTCAGTGCTCAACATCCAACTGTCTCAGCGCTAAACATCCGACTGTCTCAGTGCCAAATATCCGACTGTCTCAGTGCCAAACATCTGCCCGTCTCAGTGCTAAACATCCGACTGTCTCAGTGCGAATATCCGACTGTCTCAGTGCTAAACATCCGACTGTCTCAGTGCAAAATATCCGACTGTCTCAGTGCTAAACATCCGACTGTCTCAGTGCGAAAAATCCGACTGTCTAGTGCCAAACATCTGCCTGTCTCAGTGCTAAACATCCGACTGTCTCAGTGCCAAACATCCAACTGTCTCAGTGCTAAACATCTGACTGTCTCAGTGCTAAACATCCGACTGACTCAGTGCGAAATATCCGACTGACTCAGTGCCAAACATCCGACTGTCTCAGTGCTAAACATCCGACTGTCTAAGTGCTAACTGTCTCAATGCCAAACATCCGACTGTCTCAGTGCTCAACATCCAACTGTCTCAGTGCGAAATATCCGACTGTCTCAGTGCCAAACATCTGCCTGTCTCAGTGCTAAACATCCGACTGTCTCAGTGCGAAACATCCCACTGTCTCAGTGCTAAACCTCCGACTGTCTCAGTGCAAAATATCCGACTGTCTCAGTGCCAAACATCCGACTGTCTCAGTGCTAAACATCCGACTGTCTCAGTGCGAAATATCCGACTGCCTCAGTGCCAAACATCTGCCTGTCTCAGTGCTAAACATCCGACTGTCTCAGTGCTAAACATCCGACTGTCTCAGTGCAAAATATCCTACTCTCTCAGTGCTAAACATCCGACTGTCTCAGTGCGAAATATCTGACTGACTCAGTGCCAAACATCTGTCTCAGTGCGCAATATCCGACTGTCTCAGTGCTAAACATCCGACTGTCTCAGTGCGAAATATCCCACTGTCTCAGTGCCAAACATCTGACGGTCTCAGTGCTAAACATCCGACTGTCTCAGTGCTAAACATCTGCCTGTCTCAGTGCTAAACATCCGACTCTCTCAGTGCCAAACATCCGACTGTCTCAGTGCTAAACATCCGACTGTCTCAGTGCTAACTGTCTCAATGCCAAACATCCGACTGCCTCAGTGCCAAACATCCGACTTTCTCAGTGCCAAAGATCCGTCTGTCTCAGTGCTCAACATCCAACTGTCTCAGCGCTAAACATCCGACTGTCTCAGTGCGAAATATCCGACTGTCTCAGTGCCAAACATCTGCCTGTCTCAGTGCTAAACATCCGACTGTCTCAGTGCAAAATATCCGACTGTCTCAGTGCTAAACATCCGACTGTCTCAGTGCTAAACATCCGACTGTCTCAGTGCTAAATATCCCACTGTCTCAGTGCAAACATCTGCCTGTCTCAGTGCTAAACATCCGACTGTCTCAGTGCTAAACATCTGACTGTCTCAGTGCAAAATATCCTACTCTCTGTGCTAAACATCCGACTGTCTCAGTGCGAAATATCCGACTGACTCAGTGCCAAACATGTCTCAGTGCGCAATATCCGACTGTCTCAGTGCTAAACATCCGACTGTCTCAGTGCGAAATATCCGACTCTCTCAGTGCCAAACATCTGACTGTCTCAGTGCTAAACATCCGACTGTCTCAATGCTAAACATCTGCCTGTCTCAGTGCCAAACATCCGACTGTCTCAGTGCCATACATCTGACTGTCTCAGTGCGAAATATCCGACTGTCTCAGTGCTAAACATCCGACTGTCTCAGTCTCAACATCCGACTGTCTCAGTGCAAAATATCCGACTGTCTCAGTGCTAAACATCCGACTGTCTCAGTGCCAAACATCCGACTGTCTCAGTGCCAAACATCTGACTGTCTCAGTGCGAAATATCCGACTGTCTCAGTGCTAAACATCCGACTGTCTCAGTGCAAAATATCCGACTGTCTCAGTGCTAAACATCCGACTGTCTCAGTGCGAAATATCCAATTGTCTCAGTGCGAAATATCCAACTGCCTCAGTGCCAAACATCTGCCGTCTCAGTGCTAAACATCCGACTGTCTCAGTGCGAAATATCCCACTGTCTCAGTGCTAAATATCCGACTGTCTCAGTGCAAAATATCCGACTGTCTCAGTGCTAAATATCCGACTGTCTCAGAGCGAAATATCCGACTGTCTCAGTGCGAAATATCCGACTGTCTCAGTGCCAAACATCTGCCTGTTTCAGTGTTAAACATCCGACTGTCTCAGTGCTAAACATCCGACTGTCTCAGTGCAAAATATCCTACTCTCTCAGTGCTAAACATCCGACTGTCTCAGTGTGAAATATCCGACTGACTCAGTGCCAAACATCTGTCTCAGTGCGAAATATCCGACTGTCTCAGTGCTAAACATCCGACTGTCTCAGTGCTAAACATCTGACGGTCTCAGTGCAAAATATCCTACTCTCTGTGCTAAACATCCGACTGTCTCAGTGCGAAATATCCGACTGACTCAGTGCCAAACATGTCTCTGTGCGAAATATCCGACTGTCTCAGTGCTAAACATCCGACTGTCTCAGTGCGAAATATCCGACTCTCTCAGTGCCAAACATCTGACTGTCTCAGTGCTAAACATCCGACTGTCTCAATGCTAAACATCTGCCTGTCTCAGTGCCAAACATCCGACTCTCTCAGTGCTCAACATCCGACTGTCTCAGTGCCAAACATCCGACTGTCTCAGTGCCATACATCTGACTGTCTCAGGGCGAAATATCCGACTGTCTCAGTCTAAACATCCGACTGTCTCAGTGCAAAATATCCGACTGTCTCAGTGCTAAACATCCGACTGTCTCAGTGCCAAACATCCGACTGTCTCAGTGCCAAACATCTGACTGTCTCAGTGCGAAATATCCGACTGTCTCAGTGCTAAACATCCGACTGTCTCAGTGCAAAATATCCGACTGTCTCAGTGCTAAACATCCGACTGTCTCAGTGCGAAATATCCAATTGTCTCAGTGCGAAATATCCAACTGCCTCAGTGCCAAACATCTGCCTGTCTCAGTGCTAAACATCCGACTGTCTCAGTGCGAAATATCCCACTGTCTCAGTGCTAAATATCCGACTGTCTCAGTGCAAAATATCCGACTGTCTCAGTGCTAAACATCCGACTGTCTCAGTGCGAAATATCCGACTGTCTCAGTGCGAAATATCCGACTGTCTCAGTGCCAAACATCTGCCTGTTTCAGTGCTAAACATCCGACTGTCTCAGTGCTAAACATCCGACTGTCTCAGTGCAAAATATCCTACTCTCTCAGTGCTAAACATCCGACTGTCTCAGTGCAAATATCCGACTGTCTCAGTGCTAAACATCCGAGTGTCTCAGTGCGAAATATCCGACTGTCTCAGTGCCAAACATCTGTCTCAGTGCGAAATATCCGACTGTCTCAGTGCTAAACATCCGACTGTCTCAATGCTAAACATCTGCCTGTCTCAGTGCCAAACATCCGACTGTCTCAGTGCCAAACATCCGACTTTCTCAGTGCCAAACATCCAACTGTCTCAGTGCTAAACATCTGACTGTCTCAGTGCTAAACATCCGACTGACTCAGTGCGAAATATCCGACTGACTCAGTGCCAAACATCCGACTGTCTCAGTGCTAAACATCCGACTGTCTCAGTGCTAACTGTCTCAATGCCAAACATCCGACTGTCTCAGTGCTCAACATCCAACTGTCTCAGTGCGAAATATCCGACTGTCTCAGTGCCAAACATCCGCCTGTCTCAGTGCTAAACATCCGACTGTCTCAGTGCGAAACATCCCACTGTCTCAGTGCTAAACCTCCGACTGTCTCAGTGCTAAACCTCCGACTGTCTCAGTGCAAAATATCCGACTGTCTCAGTGCCAAACATCCGACTGTCTCAGTGCTAAACATCCGACTGTCTTAGTGCGAAATATCCGACTGCCTCAGTGCCAAACATCTGCCTGTCTCAGTGCTAAACATCCGACTGTCTCAGCGCTAAACATCCGACTGTCTCAGTGCAAAATATCCTACTCTCTCAGTGCTAAACATCCGACTGTCTCAGTGCGAAATATCTGACTGACTCATTGCCAAACATCTGTCTCAGTGCGCAATATCCGACTGTCTCAGTGCTAAACATCCGACTGTCTCAGTGCGAAATATCCCACTGTCTCAGTACCAAACATCTGACGGTCTCAGTGCTAAACATCCGACTGTCTCAATGCTAAACATCTGCCTGTCTCAGTGCTAAACATCCGACTCTCTCAGTGCCAAACATCCGACTGTCTCAGTGCTAAACATCCGACTGTCTCAGTGCTAACTGTCTCAATGCCAAACATCAGACTGCCTCAGTGCCAAACATCCGACTTTCTCAGCACCAAAGATCCGTCTGTCTCAGTGCTCAACATCCAACTGTCTCAGCGCTAAACATCCGACTGTCTCAGTGCGAAATATCCGACTGTCTCAGTGCCAAACATCTGCCTGTCTCAGTGCTAAACATCCGACTGTCTCAGTGCGAAATATCCGACTGTCTCAGTGCTAAACATCCGACTGTCTCAGTGCAAAATATCCGACTGTCTCAGTGCTAAACATCCGACTGTCTCAGTGCTAAACATCCGACTGTCTCAGTGCAAAATATCCCACTGTCTCAGTGCCAAACATCTGCCTGTCTCAGTGCTAAACATCCGACTGTCTCAGTGCTAAACATCTGACGGTCTCAGTGCAAAATATCCTACTCTCTGTGCTAAACATCCGACTGTCTCAGTGCGAAATATCCGACTGACTCAGTGCCAAACATGTCTCTGTGCGAAATATCCGACTGTCTCAGTGCTAAACATCCGACTGTCTCAGTGCGAAATATCCGACTCTCTCAGTGCCAAACATCTGACTGTCTCAGTGCTAAACATCCGACTGTCTCAATGCTAAACATCTGCCTGTCTCAGTGCTAAACATCCGACTCTCTCAGTGCTCAACATCCGACTGTCTCAGTGCTAAACATCCGACTGTCTCAGTGCCAAACATCCGACTGTCTCAGTGCCATACATCTGACTGTCTCAGGGCGAAATATCCGACTGTCTCAGTGCTAAACATCCGACTGTCTCAGTCTCAACATCCGACTGTCTCAGTGCAAAATATCCGACTGTCTCAGTGCTAAACATCCGACTGTCTCAGTGCCAAACATCCGACTGTCTCAGTGCCAAACATCTGACTGTCTCAGTGCGAAATATCCGACTGTCTCAGTGCTAAACATCCGACTGTCTCAGTGCAAAATATCCGACTGTCTCAGTGCTAAACATCCGACTGTCTCAGTGCGAAATATCCAATTGTCTCAGTGCGAAATATCCAACTGCCTCAGTGCCAAACATCTGCCCGTCTCAGTGCTAAACATCCGACTGTCTCAGTGCGAAATATCCCACTGTCTCAGTGCTAAATATCCGACTGTCTCAGTGCAAAATATCCGACTGTCTCAGTGCTAAACATCCGACTGTCTCAGAGCGAAATATCCGACTGTCTCAGTGCGAAATATCCGACTGTCTCAGTGCCAAACATCTGCCTGTTTCAGTGCTAAACATCCGACTGTCTCAGTGCTAAACATCCGACTGTCTCAGTGCAAAATATCCTACTCTCTCAGTGCTAAACATCCGACTGTCTCAGTGTGAAATATCCGACTGACTCAGTGCCAAACATCTGTCTCAGAGCGAAATATCCGACTGTCTCAGTGCTAAACATCCGACTGTCTCAGTGCTAAACATCTGACGGTCTCAGTGCAAAATATCCTACTCTCTGTGCTAAACATCCGACTGTCTCAGTGCGAAATATCCGACTGACTCAGTGCCAAACATGTCTCTGTGCGAAATATCCGACTGTCTCAGTGCTAAACATCCGACTGTCTCAGTGCGAAATATCCGACTCTCTCAGTGCCAAACATCTGACTGTCTCAGTGCTAAACATCCGACTGTCTCAATGCTAAACATCTGCCTGTCTCAGTGCCAAACATCCGACTCTCTCAGTGCTCAACATCCGACTGTCTCAGTGCTAAACATCCGACTGTCTCAGTGCTAAACATCCGACTGTCTCAGTGCCAAACATCCGACTGTCTCAGTGCCATACATCTGACTGTCTCAGGGCGAAATATCCGACTGTCTCAGTCTAAACATCCGACTGTCTCAGTGCAAAATATCCGACTGTCTCAGTGCTAAACATCCGACTGTCTCAGTGCCAAACATCCGACTGTCTCAGTGCCAAACATCTGACTGTCTCAGTGCGAAATATCCGACTGTCTCAGTGCTAAACATCCGACTGTCTCAGTGCAAAATATCCGACTGTCTCAGTGCTAAACATCCGACTGTCTCAGTGCGAAATATCCAATTGTCTCAGTGCGAAATATCCAACTGCCTCAGTGCCAAACATCTGCCCGTCTCAGTGCTAAACATCCGACTGTCTCAGTGCGAAATATCCCACTGTCTCAGTGCTAAATATCCGACTGTCTCAGTGCAAAATATCCGACTGTCTCAGTGCTAAACATCCGACTGTCTCAGAGCGAAATATCCGACTGTCTCAGTGCGAAATATCCGACTGTCTCAGTGCCAAACATCTGCCTGTTTCAGTGCTAAACATCCGACTGTCTCAGTGCTAAACATCCGACTGTCTCAGTGCAAAATATCCTACTCTCTCAGTGCTAAACATCCGACTGTCTCAGTGCAAAATATCCGACTGTCTCAGTGCTAAACATCCGAGTGTCTCAGTGCGAAATATCCGACTGTCTCAGTGCCAAACATCTGTCTCAGTGCGAAATATCCGACTGTCTCAGTGCTAAACATCCGACTGTCTCAATGCTAAACATCTGCCTGTCTCAGTGCCAAACATCCGACTGTCTCAGTGCCAAACATCCGACTTTCTCAGTGCCAAACATCCGACTGTCTCAGTGCCAAACATCCGACTTTCTCAGCGCCAAACATCCGACTGTCTCTGTGCTAAACATCCGACTGTCTCAGTGCTAAACCACCGACTGTCTCAGTACAAAATATCCTACTCTTTCAGTGCTAAACATCCGACTGTCTCAGTGCGAAATATCCGACTGACTCAGTGCCAAACATCTGTCTCAGTGCGAAATATCCGACTGTCTCAGTGCTAAACATCCGACTCTCTCAGTGCCAAACCACCGACTCTCTCAGTGCCAAACATCCGACTGTCTCAGTGCGAAATATCCGACTGACTCAGTGCCAAACATCTGTCTCAGTGCGAAATATCCGACTGTCTCAGTGCTAAACATCCGACTTTCTCAGTGCCAAACCACCGACTGTCTCAGTGCTCAACATCCAACTGTCTCAGCGCTAAACATCCGACTGTCTCAGTGCCAAATATCCGACTGTCTCAGTGCCAAACATCTGCCTGTCTCAGTGCTAAACATCCGATTGTCTCAGTGCGAAATATCCGACTGTCTCAGTGCTAAACATCCGACTGTCTCAGTGCTAAACATCCGACTGTCTCAGTGCAAAATATCCGACTGTCTCAGTGCTAAACATCCGACTGTCTCAGTGCGAAAAATCCGACTGTCTCAGTGCCAAACATCTGCCTGTCTCAGTGCTAAACATCCGACTGTCTCAGTGCCAAACATCCAACTGTCTCAGTGCTAAACATCTGACTGTCTCAGTGCTAAACATCCGACTGTCTCAGTGCGAAATATCCGACTGACTGAGTGCCAAACATCTGTCTCAGTGCGAAATATCCGACTGTCTCAGTGCTAAACATCCGACTCTCTCAGTGCCAAACCACCGACTCTCTCAGTGCTAAACATCCGACTGTCTCAGTGCGAAATATCCGACTGACTCAGTGCCAAACATCTGTCTCAGTGCGAAATATCCGACTGTCTCAGTGCTAAACATCCGACTTTCTCAGTGCCAAACATCCGACTGTCTCAGTGCTCAACATCCAACTGTCTCAGCGCTAAACATCCGACTGTCTCAGTGCGAAATATCCGACTGTCTCAGTGCTAAACATCCGACTGTCTCAGTGCAAAATATCCGACTGTCTCAGTGCTAAACATCCGACTGTCTCAGTGCGAAAAATCCGACTGTCTCAGTGGCAAACATCTGCCTGTCTCAGTGCTAAACATCCGACTGTCTCAGTGCCAAACATCCAACTGTCTCAGTGCTAAACATCTGACTGTCTCAGTGCTAAACATCCGACTGACTCAGTGCGAAATATCCCACTGTCTCAGTGCCAAACATCTGCCTGTCTCAGTGCTAAACATCCGACTGTCTCAGTGCTAAACATCTGACGGTCTCAGTGCAAAATATCCTACTCTCTGTGCTAAACATCCGACTGTCTCAGTGCGAAATATTCGACTGTCTCAATGCTAAACATCTGCCTGTCTCAGTGCTAAACATCCGACTCTCTCAGTGCTCAACATCCGACTGTCTCAGTGCTAAACATCCGACTGTCTCAGTGCCAAACATCCGACTGTCTCAGTGCCATACATCCGACTGTCTCAGTGCGAAATATCCGACTGTCTCAGTGCTAAACATCCGACTGTCTCAGTGCAAAATATCCCACTGTCTCAGTGCCAAACATCTGCCTGTCTCAGTGCTAAACATCCGACTGTCTCAGTGCTAAACATCTGACGGTCTCAGTGCAAAATATCCTACTCTCTGTGCTAAACATCCGACTGTCTCAGTGCGAAATATCCGACTGTCTCAATGCTAAACATCTGCCTGTCTCAGTGCTAAACATCCGACTCTCTCAGTGCTCAACATCCGACTGTCTCAGTGCTAAACATCCGACTGTCACAGTGCGAAATATCCGACTGTCTCAGTGCCAAACATCTGACTGTCTCAGTGCTAAACATCCGACTGTCTCAATGCTAAACATCTGCCTGTCTCAGTGCTAAACATCCGACTCTCTCAGTGCTCAACATCCGACTGTCTCAGTGCTAAACATCCGACTGTCTCAGTGCCAAACATCCGACTGTCTCAGTGCCATACATCTGACTGTCTCAGGGCGAAATATCCGACTGTCTCAGTGCTAAACATCCGACTGTCTCAGTCTCAACATCCGACTGTCTCAGTGCAAAATATCCGACTGTCTCAGTGCTAAACATCCGACTGCCTCAGTGCCAAACATCCGACTGTCTCAGTGCCAAACATCTGACTGTCTCAGTGCGAAATATCCGACTGTCTCAGTGCTAAACATCCGACTGTCTCAGTGCAAAATATCCGACTGTCTCAGTGCTAAACATCCGACTGTCTCAGTGCGAAATATCCAATTGTCTCAGTGCGAAATATCCAACTGCCTCAGTGCCAAACATCTGCCCGTCTCAGTGCTAAACATCCGACTGTCTCAGTGCGAAATATCCCACTGTCTCAGTGCTAAATATCCGACTGTCTCAGTGCAAAATATCCGACTGTCTCAGTGCTAAACATCCGACTGTCTCAGAGCGAAATATCCGACTGTCTCAGTGCGAAATATCCGACTGTCTCAGTGCCAAACATCTGCCTGTTTCAGTGCTAATCATCCGACTGTCTCAGTGCTAAACATCCGACTGTCTCAGTGCAAAATATCCTACTCTCTCAGTGCTAAACATCCGACTGTCTCAGTGTGAAATATCCGACTGACTCAGTGCCAAACATCTGTCTCAGAGCGAAATATCCGACTGTCTCAGTGCTAAACATCCGACTGTCTCAGTGCTAAACATCTGACGGTCTCAGTGCAAAATATCCTACTCTCTGTGCTAAACATCCGACTGTCTCAGTGCGAAATATCCGACTGACTCAGTGCCAAACATGTCTCTGTGCGAAATATCCGACTGTCTCAGTGCTAAACATCCGACTGTCTCAGTGCGAAATATCTGACTCTCTCAGTGCCAAACATCTGACTGTCTCAGTGCTAAACATCCGACTGTCTCAATGCTAAACATCTGCCTGTCTCAGTGCTAAACATCCGACTCTCTCAGTGCTCAACATCCGACTGTCTCAGTGCTAAACATCCGACTGTCTCAGTGCTAAACATCCGACTGTCTCAGTGCCAAACATCCGACTGTCTCAGTGCCATACATCTGACTGTCTCAGGGCGAAATATCCGACTGTCTCAGTGCCAAACATCCGACTGTCTCAGTGCCAAACATCCGACTGTCTCAGTGCGAAATATCCGACTGTCTCAGTCTAAACATCCGACTGTCTCAGTGCAAAATATCCGACTGTCTCAGTGCTAAACATCCGACTGTCTCAGTGCCAAACATCCGACTGTCTCAGTGCGAAATATCCGACTGTCTCAATGCCAAACATCTGCCTGTCTCAGTGCTAAACATCCGACTGTCTCAGTGCTCAACATCCGACTGTCTCAGTGCTAAACATCCGACTGTCTCAGTGCCAAACATCCGACTGTCTCAGTGCCAAACATCCGACTGTCTCAGGGCGAAATATCCGACTGTCTCAGTGCTAAACATCCGACTGTCTCAGTGCAAAATATCCCACTGTCTCAGTGCCAAACATCTGCCTGTCTCAGTGCTAAACATCCGACTGTCTCAGTGCTAAACATCTGACTGTCTCAGTGCAAAATATCCTACTCTCTGTGCTAAACATCCGACTGTCTCAGTGCGAAATATCCGACTGTCTCAGTGCTAAACATCTGCCTGTCTCAGTGCTAAACATCCGACTGTCTCAGTGCTAAACATCCGACTGTCTCAGTGCTAAACATCCGACTGTCACAGTGCGAAATATCCGACTGTCTCAGTGCCAAACATCTGACTGTCTCAGTGCTAAACATCCGACTGTCTCAATGCTAAACATCTGCCTGTCTCAGTGCTAAACATCCGACTCTCTCAGTGCTAAACATCCGACTGTCTCAGTGCTAAACATCCGACTGTCTCAGTGCCAAACATCCGACTGTCTCAGTGCCATACATCAGACTGTCTCAGTGCGAAATATCCGACTGTATCAGTGCTAAACATCCGACTGTCTCAGTCTAAACATCCGACTGTCTCAGTGCAAAACATCCGACTGTCTCAGTGCTAAACATCCGACTCTCTCAGTGCCAACATCCGACTGTCTCAGTGCCAAACATCCGACTGTCTCAGTGCCAAACATCCGACTGTCTCAGTGCTAAACATCCGACTGTCTCAGTGCAAAATATCCGACTGTCTCAGTGCTAAACATCCGACTGTCTCAGTGCGAAATATCCAACTGTCTCAGTGCGAAATATCCGACTGCCTCAGTGCCAAACATCTGCCCGTCTCAGTGCTAAACATCCGACTGTCTCAGTGCGAAATATCCCACTGTCTCAGTGCTAAATATCCGACTGTCTCAGTGCAAAATATCCGACTGTCTCAGTGCTAAACATCCGACTGTCTCAGTGCGAAATATCCGACTGTCTCAGTGCGAAATATCCGACTGTCTCAGTGCCAAACATCTGCCTGTTTCAGTGCTAAACATCCGACTGTCTCAGTGCTAAACATCCGACTGTCTCAGTGCAAAATATCCTACTCTCTCAGTGCTAAACATCCGACTGTCTCAGTGTGAAATATCCGACTGTCTCAGTGCCAAACATCTGTCTCAGTGCGAAATATCCGACTGTCTCAGTGCTAAACATCCGACTGTCTCAGTGCTAAACATCTGACTGTCTCAGTGCAAAATATCCTACTCTCTGTGCTAAACATCCGACTGTCTCAGTGCGAAATATCCGACTGACTCAGTGCCAAACATGTCTCTGTGCGAAATATCCGACTGTCTCAGTGCTAAACATCCGACTGTCTCAGTGCGAAATATCTGACTCTCTCAGTGCCAAACATCTGACTGTCTCAGTGCTAAACATCCGACTGTCTCAATGCTAAACATCTGACTGTCTCAGTGCTAAACATCCGACTCTCTCAGTGCTCAACATCCGACTGTCTCAGTGCTAAACATCCGACTGTCTCAGTGCTAAACATCCGACTGTCTCAGTGCCAAACATCCGACTGTCTCAGTGCCAAACATCTGACTGTCTCAGGGCGAAATATCCGACTGTCTCAGTGCTAAACATCCGACTGTCTCAGTGCCAACATCCGACTGTCTCAGTGCGAAATATCCGACTGTCTCAGTCTAAACATCCGACTGTCTCAGTGCAAAATATCCGACTGTCTCAGTGCTAAACATCCGACTGTCTCAGTGCCAAACATCCGACTGTCTCAGTGCCAAACATCCGACTGTCTCAGTGCGAAATATCCGACTGTCTCAGTGCTAAACATCCGACTGTCTCAGTGCAAAATATCCGACTGTCTCAGTGCTAAACATCCGACTGTCTCAGTGCTAAACATCCGACTGTCTCAGTGCGAAATATCCAATTGTCTCAGTGCCAAATATCTGCCTGTCTCAGTGCTAAACATCCGACTGTCTCAGTGCGAAATATCCCACTGTCTCAGTGCTAAATATCCGACTGTCTCAGTGCAAAATATCCGACTGTCTCAGTGCTAAACATCCGACTGTCTCAGAGCGAAATATCCGACTGTCTCAGTGCGAAATATCCGACTGTCTCAGTGCCAAACATCTGCCTGTTTCAGTGCTAAACATCCGACTGTCTCAGTGCTAAACATCCGACTGTCTCAGTGCAAAATATCCTACTCTCTCAGTGCTAAACATCCGACTGTCTCAGTGTGAAATATCCGACTGACTCAGTGCCAAACATCTGTCTCAGAGCGAAATATCCGACTGTCTCAGTGCTAAACATCCGACTGTCTCAGTGCAAAATATCCGACTGTCTCAGTGCCAAACATCTGACTGTCTCAGTGCTAAACATCCGACTGTCTCAATGCTGAACAGCTGCCTGTCTCAGTTCCAAACATCCGACTGTCTCAGTGCCAAACATCCGACTGTCTCAGTGCTAACTGTCTCAATGCCAAACATTCGACTGTCTCAGTGCCAAACATCCGACTGTCTCAGTGCCAAACATCCGACTGTCTCAGTGCCAATCATCCGACTGTCTCAGTGCTCAACATCCGACTTTCTTAGTGCCAAACATCCAACTGTCTCAGTGCTCAACATCCAACTGTCTCAGTGCCAAACATCCGACTGTCTCAGTGCTCAACATCCGGCTGTCTCAGTGCTGAAACACAACAAACTCAATAGCAACCACCATTCACTTTTCAAAGCCACACAAACCCTCACATTGGGAGCGGGGATTGAGAACAGGAAAGGCAGCATCTGTGGGCGGTACAGTATACGGAACTGCAGACATTTCATGGAAGACATCTCGTTGGGAGATACTGAATCACTTCGTCAATATTGTTTTTATTTTGCAGATACCAGCGTTATTTTTTTCCTGTTGTATAAATTCACGGGGGTTGGGGGGAAAGGGGCTCCTCCGCTTGCGGTCAATCCTTCCAATGCAATTACAGGAATTGGAATGACAGCTACACAACAGGACAGTGTATTTATGGAGACATTTTGTCGAGATGGTGACAGTGAATGTTCCGTCACTGATCTCTCAGTAATAGATAGGAAATCAACATCAATATGATAGAGTGGAACCTTTAGCTTCTTTCATAGGTGTTATGGATGGAGCTTAAAAGAGATTTTGGTTTGTCAGATTGAAGAACGGTATCTGCACATTTTAGTGGCGACTCCTGCAGCATGGCCCTGGTGACGGTGACACCTCCCCACAGCTTGTTGAGCTCCTCCTTGTTGCGCACGGCCAGCTGGAGGGGTCTGGGGATAAGGCGGGTTTTTTTGTTGTCCCGGGACACGTTACCAAGCCAGCTCGAGGATTTCAGCCCTCAGATATGTCAGTGCTGGAGCTAGATAGACCAGCGTCAAGATTAGAGTGGTGCTGGAAGTGCACAGCAGGTCAGGCAGCATCCCAGAAGCAGCAATCCTGATGAAGGGCTTTTGTCTGAAATGTTGATTTTCCTGCTCCTCGGATGCTGCATGACCTGCTATGCTTTTCCAGCACCACTCTAATCTTGACTCTAATCTCCAGCATCTGCAGTACCCACTTCTGCCTAGGTCCGCCCTCAGTCTCCCACACCCTAAAAAAAATTCTAGCTTGTCCAACATCATCTTATAACTTAGATCCTTTAGTCCAGGCAACATCCTCGTAGATTTCTTCTTGCACTCTTTCCAGTTTAGTAATATCCTTCCCATAACAGGGTGAATAAAACTGAACATAATACTCCAGGTGCGGCCTCACCAATGTCCTGTAAACAGCAACATAACTTCCCAGCTTCTATTCTCAGTCCCTGACTGATGAAGGCCAGTGTGTCAAAAGCCTTCTTCACTTCAGGGTCTACCTGTGAATCCACTTTGAGAGAACCTGAACTCCAAGATCCCTCTGTTCCACTGCATTGCTTAAGGCCCTACTATTCACCATGAAACTCCTACCTTGATTTGACTTTTCAAAATGCAAGACCTCACACTTTTCTATATTAAACTCCAGTTTCTATTTCTCGGCCTACTTCCCCAGCTGATTAAGGTCCTGCTGCAATTTCTGATAATTCCTCACTGTCCACAATAGTGCCTATTTTAGTGTCATCTGAAAACTTACCATTCATACTTTGTACATTCTCATCCAAATCATTGATATAGATAACAAATAATAATGGACCAGCACCAATCCCTGATACACTCCACTGATCACAGACCTCCAGTCTGATAAGCATCCTTCTACTATCACCCTCTGCTTCTTATCTTCAAGTCAATTGTGTATCCAATTTGCCAGCTCCCTTGGATTCCATGTGATTTAACCTTCCAGAGCAGCGTACCATGTGGAACCTTATCAAAGACGTTACTGAAATTCATGTAGACAATGTCTACTGCCCTGCCCTCATCAATCTTCCTGAACACTTCATCAAAGAACTCTAACAAATTTGTGAGACAGAATCTCCCACTCACAAAACCATGCTGACTACTCCCAATCAATCTCTGTCTTTCCAAATGCATGTGTCTCTTAGCCCTCAGACTCTTGTCAAGCAACTTACCCACCACAGATGCTAAGCTTACTGGTCTATAGATCCCAGGCCTTTCTTTGCAGCCCCTCTTGAATAATGGCACAACATTCACTACCCTCCAGTCTTCCGGGATCGACAATGATGCAAACATGTCAGCCAGGGACCCCACAATTTCTTCTGTAGCTTCTTGCAGTGTCCTTGGATATATCTGATCAGGACCAGGAGATTTATCCACTTTCATTCATTCTCATACATCCAACACCTCCTCTACTGTGATATAGACTACTCCCAAGATATGACCACTAACTTCCCAATTTTTCATGTCTTTCTCCATTGTAAACATAAAGAAGAAATATTCATCGAGGACCTCACCCACCTCCTGTGGTTTGACAAATACATCTCTACTTTGGTCCTTGAGGAGTCCCATCCTCTGTCGAGTTATTATTTTTCCTATAATATATTTAAATAACCTCTTAGGATTCACCCTAATCTTCTCAGCCAAGGCTATCTCGTGCCCCCTTTTTGCCTTCCTTCTTCAGAAAACTCCTGTATCACCTATGCATGCTACTGCTCAGTGTGCACTCCGCCTATTCACGAGGTAAGTTTATATAAATTTAAATTTACTTTCCCGGCAGGCCCCTTGACCTCGCTGTTGCTTCTCCCAGTGCTGCTACTACATCTTTCTCTATCTGAGCGTATTTTTGTTCAATATCAGCCAAAGTCCGGGAAACATGAACTATCTGGCGTTCCACTCGACTAGGCTACTGTTGTGTGAACACTACTCCGATACTATGCAGGGAGGATGCATGTCAGTACCAGATCTCGGTGATCATAGAAGGACATCTTAGATAACCACAGCATGCTTTTTCCCTTTCTTTTTAAGGCTACTTTTCAGCTATGTAACCATTTCTAAGGTTGACTTTATCAATAGCAAGTGTAAGGGTGCAAAAATGGAGGGCAGGTAGCACACAAATGTTGTTGTAATAATTCACCAACCCAAAGAAAGACCAAAGCTCTAGTAGAGAGGTGGGAGCTAGGGCTCCTTTGATAACCCTCAATTTATCTTCCCACAGGTGTACCCTGGTCTTGTCGAGTCTGCAACCCATGTAGGTCACTTGGAGTGCCTGGAATACACAATTTTCCCTTCTAAGGCATATGCCTGTCTGGGAGAACTATTTAAGCCCTGTGTTTAAATTCTCCAAGTGCTCTTTATAGGTCTTTCCTGTTATTAGTGTGTCATCCAGATAAGTGGCAACCTGAGGTATACCTTGTAAAATGTCCCTTATCATCCCCTGGAAAATGAGGTAGGCTGATAATAGGTGGGGCAAGAAGTGGCAGATGGATATTTGGATACATGTGAGTTGTTCTGTTTTGGTAAGGCAAACTAGGGCAGGATTCATTAATGATAAGGCCCTGGGGAGTGTTCTTGAACAGAGGGACCTGGAAGTGTAGGTCCATAGTTCCTGGAAAGGTAGACAGGATTGTGAAGGTGTTTGGCATGCTTGTCTTCATTGGTCACAGCGCTGCATGTAGGAGTTGGGACGTCATATTGCAGCTGTGCAAAACATTGGTGAGGCCACTTTTAGAATACTGCATAAAATTCTGGTCACCCTGATGCAAGGAATGCTGATGCAGTACTCATGCAAAAGATAGAAAAAAACTAAATGGGCATTTTTCCAGAAAGTTGAATATACAACAGAAATATTCCACCATTGATAAAACCTTGCGTTTGGTTGTAACATTTATGTAACCAGTAATGTATCTGAGACACATTGTATATACTGATCTTAATCCCTTAATGTGGTTTTGAAAAAAAAATTTAAGATAAAAATACCAGATTGTTTGAATGGAGTTCATTGTTACAGCTATTTAATTTGAAAATTATACACATGGCAGGATACAAGAACATAATAGACAATGCATGGATACAGGAAGACAGAAGTAAAGGAAGAAATGGATTAAAATAGAAATTGAATATTTGCAAGAGTCAATGTATTGTCCTTTAAAACTCAAGGTATTTAAAAATGAAGCTATCTTTGTATATGCATGGTTAATTTATTTTTAAGAGATGGATTTTGTCCTTTTTTGGGGCAAAGAGGTTTTGAGCTATAGGTGCCAAGCTGTCAATAAAGCTAGTGAGGCCTTGGGTTTTTTAAGAGTTGGAACAATAATGAATGGATGGAGTCAGGTTCCCACAGAACAGGTTTTCGTTTACTTTTCAGTAGTTGTTGGGGTTTTGAAGCTGTTACATCCCTCTCGGCCACAGCAAAAAGCTGGAGTTCTCTCTTCCAGAATTGTGTGTGAGACTGACAGCTTTTGCCAAGGGTGTTTCCCTTAGTTTCACTGGATTGACTAGTCAGAATGACCATGACACACCTTTTGAGCAGAAGATTCAGCCAGAACTTAAAATTATTCTTTTTGAACAGCTTAGGAAGGAGTGCCGCTTGTTCTGGAGCACCATTTTCAAAAATATATGCAGAATGTTATCAGGGCTTTTCCGGTATCTAGCGCATTCAGCCATCTCTTGATAACGTTTTGTACATTTCACTCTCTCTCTCACACATACATCCAACACACTTCTGGCTCTGCTTGATTCTCACTACATCTCACATGCACAAACTTTTGACACATTTTCCATTGCTGGATTCTCCCTATATTTCTCTATCTCATTCTAACTCTCACACACGCAATATATGCCTCAATCTACACAAATAGTGTGGTAAAAGGCATAGGAGTCATTAGGGATCATAAAAGGGAATTTATTGATGGAGATATGGGTCTAGGATCCATACTGCATTTGAATCATTTTAAATGTATCATTTAATCTGCATCCAAATCTAAATTATTGTTCGCATTCATCCGAAACAAGTCTGAAACATGTGAATCTAAATTGGATTAATTTTGGATAGCTAAGGTAATAAAATAATATTTTGTACTTTTCTTCATCAAAAAGGTGAGAACGTGATGACAGAGGAGGAAACTCCATGATTGACTGGTTGATTTGATTCATTGTCATATGTACCTAAGTACAGTGAAAGGCTTTGTTTGTCAGCAGGTACAGGCAGATCATAGTAAGCAAGTAGATTCAGCTCAAAGTGTGAAAGAAAGACTTGGAGAGAGTAAGGTTAAACTGCACAAGATGTGCACGAGGCAAGATCAACATTAACAAGATCAGCATTATTTGAAGTGAGAGACTTGTTATTCATCAGTCTAATGACAGCTGGGAAGAAGTTGTTCTTGAACTTGCTGATGTGGTCTTCAAGCTTCTGTATCTTCTGCCTGATGGAAGAGGTTTTAGAAGAGCTTTACCGGGGTGAGTTGGGTCTTTGAGGATGTTGGCAGCCTTCCCATGGCAACGGGACTTGTGAATGGAGTCCACAGTTGGGAGGTTGGCTTCTGTGATGTTCTGGGCTGTATACACAACCTTCTGTAGTTTCTTATGCACCCAGACAGTATGCTTTCTAAGGTGTATCTGTAAAAGTTGGTGAAGGTTCTTAATGGACAAGCTAGATTTTCAAGCTATCTGAGAAAGGTATTGTGTTTTCTTGATCGTCACATCTAAATGGGAAGTCCAGGACAGGTTGTCAATTATTGTCAGTCCTAGGAACTTGATGCTCTCAATCCTCTCAACCTCTGTTCTGTTGATGTAGATGGGAGCGTGTTTTCCTTCTTTCTTTCCAAAGTCAATGATCAGTTCTTTAGTTTTGTCGACAATGAGAGGTTGTTATCATTGCAACATGTCACAAAGCCCTCTCTCTCCTTTCTGTATTCTGTATGTTTGATATCTGTCCTAACACAGTGGTGTCATCAGCAAACTCGGAGATAGTGTTTATTTGGAATTTGGCAATACGGTTGTGGGTATCCAGTGAGTATAATTGGGGGCTGAGAATGCATCCTTGAGAGGCTCCAGTGTTGAGTGTTATCATGGAGGTGTAGATGTCTACCTTCACTGATTGCGGGCTACAGGTCATGAATCTGAGGAACTAGTTGCAGAGTGCGGAGCCATGACGTGGATCTGAGTTTTGAGATCAGTCTGCAAGGAATAATAGTAGAATTAAAAATGGAATCCCTACTGTATGGAACTGATCCTTCAGCCCAACAAGTCCACACCCACCCTCCGAAGATTATCCCACCCAGACCCATTCCCCTACATTTAACCCTGACTCATGCACCTAACCTATACATCCCTGAACACTATGGGCAATTTACCATGGCTAATTTACCTAACCTGCACATCTTTGGTGTTGAAGGCAATGTTGTAGTCGATTATCAGGAGTCTGACGTAAGTGTCCTTGTTGTCCAAATGTTCCAGGGATGACTGCAGTGCTAGGGAAATGGTGTCCCATTGGTAGGTAAATTGCAGGGGATTGATGCAGGCTGGAAGACTAGAGCTGATGTGCGCCATGACCAGCTTTTCAACGTACTTCATGATCATGGAGATCAGAGCCACTTGGTAGTCATTAAGTCATTTTTTATGTGCTTTCTTAGATACTGGGATGATAATGGTCTTCTTTGGGCAGCACGGTCACTCAGTGGTTAGCACTGTTACCTCACAACATCAGGGACCCGGGTTTTTTTCCATCCTTGGGTGACTGTCTGCATGGAGTTTGCACATTATCCCAGTGTCTGCGTGGGTTTCCTCTGGGTGCTCCAGTTTTCTCCTACAGTCTAAAGGTGTGCAGTTAGGTGACTTGGCCATGCTAAATTGTCCAATGTTCAGGGATGTGTAGGTTAGATATATTAGCCAGGTATACATGTAGGGGAATGGGTCTAGTTGGTTACTCCTCAGAGGGTCAGTGTGGACTTGTTTCCACATTCTAGTGATTCTCTAGACATTCTTGAAGCAGGTGGGGACTTTGGCTTGGAGGAGGGAGAGGTTGAAGGTGTCAATGAATATCTCTGCTAGCAGATCCACACAGGATCTAAGTGCAATGCTGGGGTCTCTGTCTAGGACCATCGTTTTCCTTGGGTTGACTCCCAGAAATATTGATCTTATGTCTGCAGCAGTGACCCAGGTGCAACTGGGGCTGTTAGGGCAGATGACACTGTGATATAGCATTCTGCTTGAATTGAGCATAGAAAGCATTGGGTGCATCAGGGAGAAATGTGTCTTTGTCCACTATCTAGCACTGCTTCATTTTGTATCCCAGTATACTGTTTAGACATGGGCACAGGCAGCAGGAATCGAAAGGTTGATTTGGATTTCTAACTTGGTCTGGTACTGTCTCTTGGCATCTCTGATGGCTGTGTGGAGGTCATATCTGGATAGGTCTGGGTCGTCCGACTTGAATGCTGTACACCTGGTCTTGGTGGATTTCCCAGGTCATCCAAAGCTTCCAGTTGGGAAACACCTAGATTGATGTCTTAGGCATCATGACTAAGTGCTCCAAGTTGATAAGGAGGAAGTGTTTAATAGACTCAGACCTTAAAAGTTATACAGGCACCAGGACCTGATAAGATGTATTCAAGGATATTGAAGGAAGTGAGAATGGAATCGGTCATCACATTTCAATCTTCCTCAGACTTAGGGGAGGTGACAGAGGATGCAGAATTACAAACCTTTGTTCAGCAAAAGTGTAAGGATAAGCTCACCAATTACAGACCAGTCAGTTTAACTTAAAAATAATTGTAGACTTTTCCTAATCATTATAAAGTATACAGTATTTATGAGGAAATTCTGAATAAGGGTTACTGGACTCAAAACGTTAACTCTGATTTCTCTTCACGGATGCTGCCAGACCTGCTGAGCTTTTCCAGCAATTTCCAATTTATTTCTGATTTACAGCATCCACAGTTATTTTGTCTTTATATAGTATTCTAGGCTTTATTAATACAGTCAAGGTGGCCACATTGAACTTATGCAAGAAATCTGTTGAACAGAGTCACAATATGTAAACTGCCTTTTCTGATCCCTACACCTTTTACCACACTTTTCCGATTTGTTTGTCTGTAGATTGAGGCCAGCGTTATGTGAGTGAGAGATAGGGAGAATCAGAGATGGAAAGTGTATTAACCGTTTGTGCATGAATGAGTGTATATGTGAGATACAGTGAGAATCAAGCAGACCAGGGAGTGTGTTATTCCTGGTGTGTGTGTCTGTGCGAGAGAGAGAGAGAGAGCGCAAGATACACAAAACATCCAGAATTGGGGAATATGCAGTTCTAGATGCCACACTCTAAGAATATACTGAGGAAAGTGCAGAAGAGGTTTGCATGACAGATTTCAGGTATGTGTAATTGAGTTATGAAGATAGAATTAGAGAAGTAGGCATTGCTTTCCTTGAAAAAAAAGGCTAAGAAGGCTGATATTAAAGTTTTCAAAATCATGGGCCGTCTGGATAAGAGTATCACATTAATTGACATTAACTGTTATAGTGCTGAAGGTGGCCATTTGGCACATCATATCTGCATCAACTATTTGAATAAGCATAATTTCCTATTGCCAATGTTTTCTCCCCAGACTCTTACATATTATTCTACCCAAATGATCATCCAATGTCCTACTGAATGCTCAGTTGATCTAGATAGGGAGAAACTGCCCCTGCTTATAAAACAAGAGGGCATTGATTTGAAGTGATTTCAAAAAGTAATCAGTATGATGTGGGAAAAAAAAACTTCTTCAAATCCAACTCAATAAATTTTGTGAATGAAGACTACAGAACTCTTTTCTACCTTCTTCCCCCATATCTGCCTGTGTGTAAGGTACTGTATAACTGTTTAGAGTTTTAATTTGTAGAATTTGCTGAAATTAGTTCTAATTCTTTAGCTGTAATGATGCCTTAAATCTAATGATCTGTGATAAATATTTTCCTGTTAAGCGCAAAAACCTGTGTTTTCAATCAACCTGGTCTGAAAATCACGTAGTTAGTGGATTTTGTGTTTTTTTTAAACTTTAACTTCTGTGATGACTCCTGTAAGAGTGGGGCTTGATTTGCAGTGTTAGTCCAGTGAGGTGTATCTGGAACATTGTTTTTAAGGAATTATTTGAGCAGTGGTAAGGCTCTTGCTTATTCTGATGAAAAGTCATCGGACACAAAATGTTAACTCTGCTTTCTTCCCAAAGATACTACCAGGCTTGCTGAGTTTTACAAGCAATTTCCTTTTTAATTTTTTGCTTGACTAGTCAGTAGGACAGCTCTCTCAATGTTGGTACAAGTCCTGAGACATTACTTAAGAATACTTTGCCCAGTTGAGAAGGCTGGATTTGTTATTCATTTAGCTCAACGCCTGCAATCAGGATGCATTTTCATACTTCATTGGTTTCCACAATTGTTTGATACTTACTAAGTGGCTTAGTAGGCAGTAGGCCATTGCACAGAGCAGTGAAGAGTCAACTAATTGCTGTGACATTGGGAGTCACTCGGTCAGGATGACAGATTTCCTTCCTTAAAGTGCATTAGTGAGCAGATGGATTTTTATAACAACGAACAATTCATTTACATCCTAAATGTATTCAGTGAATTCAAACTTCACCATTTGCTGTGGGGAGATCTGAACTTGTATCCCCAGAGTATTAGCCTTTGGATTACTAGTACCACCATTACTGCCACCCAACTTTTATTCAATATAGCACAGATGAATCAGATTTGAAAAGGTAGCTTAAGAAATGACTCCAAAGAGTGTATTGGAACAATTTTTTAGAGTCCCAACTGGCAATGAGAAAGATTTGATAGCAGGTATGGTGTATGTAGATGTAGTCTTGGTATTGTATGTCCATGAAGACTTCATAGATGTCTTTATGGATTCAGATAGGTTGGGTCAACACGAAGTTGGATAGTAAATTTGTATGAACAGTGGCACAACTTAGTAAGCAATAAATACGTCATAATCAAAATATTTAAGCACAGTACTGATATAACAAGCACAGCATTTCCAATAAATGATTTCCATCAAAAATTTAATTTTCAAAAATGAACAGTTTGAAAGTTATTCCAGACTGAATAAGTATTCATATAATTAAGTAGCCTGCTTTAGCCTTGTTTATTATGTGCTGAAGCCAGTTAACAAATTACTAAGCACCGGCTATACAGTTTATAATATTATATGTTAACTTCAATGTTGCCAGGTTTATGTTTTGTCAACCTGCGTTCGAGTCATATAAATTATTTAATTTTATGTTTTTATTTGTTTATTCTCCTTGTATTAAGTGAAATAGGATCAGAGGTTAGAATACTATCACATGCAGTACTTTTGAAACTGGGTAAATGAATGAGACAATAAAACATGCAATATTTTCTTTAATAATAAAGGTATCAGGATGATACATATCCAGAACTATTGAATTACTAGCCCTGAATGGAGCATGTTGCACACATTTATCCAATTTAATAATTTTTCTACTCACAAAGTTAGTACTTAACTGAACAAAGAAACATTGAACATTGTAATACGCACGGTTCTAAACTTGCACTTCGATAATTTTGCCTGTGATTAACACTTTTCAAAATCGCATAGTTTCAGACTGAAAGAAGGATTGCAACCCTCTGCGTACTGTCACCAGCTCCTCTTCTTGCTGAAAGAGAAACCACTTACTTTACTTCAGCAATATTTGCACACAAATGTAATGTAATATTCTGTCAGAAATGAAAACATAATTCTGATGATCATAGGAGAAATTTCTTTTTAACATGAACAGAAACAAATAACGTGGTAGACTTCACCTAGTGAAGTTATTTGAAAAAGTAATGAGGTGTGGGTAATTGGGATGTACTGTACTTGGGTTTCCATGAGTATAGGCTTAAGTGAGTGGATGAAGTTCTGGCAAATAATGAGGTAAAATGTGAGATTGTTGATTTTGGCAAAAAGAACAAAAAAAGCATTCTATCTGAGTAAGAGATCATGATGTAGAGGTGCCGGTATTGGATTGGGGTGGACAAAGTTAAAAATCACACAATACCAAGTTATAGTCCAACAGGATCATTTTGAAATACTAGCTTTTGGAGCACTGTTCCTTCATCGGGTAGCTATGGATGAAGGAGCAGCGCTCCGAAAGCCAATATTCCCGAACTGGACTATAACCTGGTGATTTTTAATTTTGAATATGAGGTTGCAGAGCTTTGAGATGCAGCAGGATCTGGTATCCTTTGTGCATGAATTGCTAAAAGGTTTGCATGTAGGCATAGCAAGTAATTAGGAAAGCTAATGCTACTGTTTATTGTGAGTGAAATTGAATCGAAATGCAAGTCACTGGTGGGACGACAGCTAAAGTACTAATGGTCAGTTAGCTGAGCTGACTGACTGGCTGATTTGAATACAGAATACTACTGAGGCATGGGTTCAATTCCCAAACTGGCTGAGGTTACTATGAAGGTCTTGCCTTCTCTGCCTCTTCCTTTGTCTGAGGTATGTGACCCTTGGGTTAAACCACACCAGTTTGACTCTCTGGTGAGAGAGAAAGACTATGGTGACTTTGTTTATTTAAGGAAAGAATGTTGCATGGAAAGTTGTTCAGAATATGTTTCCCAGACTGATAACAATGGGCTGGTTGTGTTAGGAAGAAAGGTTGGACAGATTAGGCTTGTATCCACTTGAGATTCGAAGAGTAAAAGGCAACTTCATTGAGTCCGAGAAAACTATGAGAAGTTTTGACAGAGGAGAATGTTTTACCTTATGGGACAACTACTGTTTAAAAAATGATTGGTTGCCAATTTAAGACAGGCAGAAGGATTTATTTTTTCTCTTTAGTTGCGAGTCTGTGGAACTCTCTTCCTCAAAATGTAGAGGTGCAGAGTCTTTGAATGTCTTGGTAAGTAATGGAAAGAATATCAGGGGAGGTGGGAATATCAGGTCAACCATTTCCATATTGAATAGTAAAATATGATGGAGGGGCCTAGTGGCCTATCTCGGTCCTAACTGGTGGGGTGACAGGGTTGTATAACAGTACACAGGAGGTTAATAACGAATTTACTCTGACAACTGTTTTCATTCATAACCAATGGATTTGCTGAGCAGATAGAAGAGCCTCTGTATACGACCTTGTCAAACAGGAATGATACCCCGGAAAGGAAAGAGTAATGTTGCCATGACAAACAAAAACTTAGACCGGAGGAACATACTGGGATAGAATATGCATGAAACAGAAAGGGACTATCAAATCAGAGCTGCATCTCTGAAGGAGAAATTCATTAGAAACACAGGAACATGAGTAGGTCATTCAGCCCCTTGAGCCTGTTCTCCATTCAATGAGATCATGACTGATCTGTGGCCTAACTCCATGTACCTGCCATAGCCCTGAATAGCTTTACTTCACAAAAATGTATGTCAGATTTAAAATTATCAACTGATCTAGCATCCATTCCACTTGTGGAACAGAGTTCCAAACCTCTACTTTCTGTTTAGAAGTGCTGCTGCACATCTCTCCTGAACAGTCTGGACCTAATTCTCAGAATATGCCTCCTAGTTCTTGAACCTCCAACCAGTGAAAATATTCTGCCTTTATCGCCCTGTCTTTTCCTATTAATATCCTGAAGATTTTGATCATATCACCTCTAAATTCTATGGAAACACGCTTAATTTGTGTAACCTCTCATCACAATTTCTGGTACATTGTACGTACTCCAAGGTCATTCTATCCTTCTTAAGGTGTGGTGCCCAGATTTGCTCTCAGTACTCCAGCAGAGTCTAACCAGGAGTTCTAATAGCTGCAACATAACTTCTGCATCTGATTAATTGGGCTGCATTCCTGGAACATGTTGTTACATCTGCAAGGAACAGCCCTAAATAAATAGTGTAAATAACTTTCGAAATACTGGGAAAACAACCCAAGTCTACACACTGACAGGTTGGGAGGATCACTGTACTCTCCCATGGAACCATTTCTGAAGAACCACCAGTTTGGGTTCCATAGAAAATGAACTTCTTGGAACGTGTGAAACTGTTGTGATTCTCAATAATGCAGCAGGTCTTAGTGTTCAGCACTACTGGAACTGTAGGATGTGGGCCATGGTCTTGTAATTTGGACCAACATCAAGACAGAACTCAGTACTGCAGCGAAATTTTTTTTTGCTAATTATGCTCAAATCAGGCACTTAATTGGAGATGAATAAATTAATCATTAGTATCAATAAATGACTAAATATTGTTAATAATTATCAGCTGCTGAATTTTATCATTGATTTAATTATTGGATCCATTTGTAGTTTAGTCACTATGGTACAATCTGATTAAATATTACATCAGATTGCAAACGCTGAAGTAGTATCAATGATAAACTGTGACTATACAGATGTCTTCTTACCATTTCCTTTAGAAGTCTCTCTTGGACTGTTTTCATGTCTTTTCTCATCAAGTGCATCTATGCAACAACAACACCAGAAGTTTTATTGCCATAACAATGTTATTGTTACTTAAAGTTCTAAACTGGATAAGTCAGATTTTAATAGTCATATATGATTTGACCAGTGGACTCAGAGTTGACGCTTTTAGATAAACCCGAATCACAGCTGTGAGCTGCATTCCACAAGGAAATAGGGAAAGTACAGGGACAACATTATAGTGGTTCAAGAACATAGCTCACCATCACGTTCTTAAGGGTAACCCGGGAGTGGCAATAAATCCTAGCCAGCTAATGATACCCACATCCTATAAATAGATGTTTAAAATGTTCCAATCAAGGCAAAGGATGAGACCAACTAATTCTGTGCACCTTAGATATCTAGGGATTTACAGAATTGGATAAAGAGAAAAAGGGATGCTTAAAGCAGATACAGAGGGCACAAAACAGCAAAAGCACTACAGGTGTACAGAATGTGGATGGGGAAACTTAAAAAGTAAATCAGGAGATCAAAAATGGGGCACCAAAGAATAATGGCACGTAAAATAAAGGAAAATTCTAAGTTAGTTTACAAGTACATACCAGGATAACGCAGGAAAGAGTAGGCCCCATTAAAGAATATGATGGTAACTTTTAGGTGGAAGATAGAGGATTTAAGTAGGGTTCTAAGCAAATTTTTTCAGTCAATATTCACTACTGAGTTGGATGATATGGGAATAGAAATCTGGGAGAAGGTCCATGATACTAGTAAATTAACATACATAGACAGAAAGACGTTCTGGGCGGTCTGGTAGGCTAGAAAGCAGGTGAGTGTCTCGAGTGAATAAACTATATTCTAGGCCTTTGAGTGAAACGAGGCAGCAAGTATCAAGGGCCTTGCCAACAATTTACCACAGGACAGGGGTCAGAAAATAAGGGGGCATGCAATGTGCCACTGTTATTCAAGAAGGGAGCAAGAGATAAAGCAAAAAAAACCCTACAAGTCAATCAATCTAACCTCCATGGTGCGGAAATCTTTGGAAATAATTCTGTGGGACAGAATTAATCTGTATTTGTAGACGCAGGGATTAATCAAAAACTATCAACAGTTGTTTTATTAAGGAGAGGTCAACTTGACTGAATTTTTGAATCGGTAACCTATGTCGGTTAGGGCAATGCATTCAAGGTAGTACTTTAATTTCAGCAAGGCTCTTGGTAAGTGCTAGCAAAGATAAGAGTCCATGGGATCCAAGGATATTTGGCAAATTAGACACAGAAAGTCAGCAAGTGGAGAGTGATTGTAATAGAGTCAAAAAGCATGGAAACATACCCTTCAGTCCAACTAGTCCATGCCGAACATAATCCCAAAATAAACTAGTCCCACCTACCTGTTCCTGGTCCATTTTCCTCCAAACCTTTCCACTCATGTATTTATGTAAATGTCTTTTGAATGTTGTAATTGTACCCACATCCACCACTTCCTCAGGAAGTTCATTCCATACACAAACACACTCTTAGTTTAAAAAAAGCCTCTTTTAAAAGAATCTCTCTCCTCTCACCTCAAAAATGTGCCCCCTGGTCTTGAAATTCCCCCATCCTAGGGAAAACAAGTGCCAACTATTAATCCTATCTACAGAGGAACCTTGATTATCTAAAGGACACAGGTGGGGAATAGTTTGTTTGGTTAATCAAATGCTAGATAACATAGTTAGCCACGCATCAGGTCCTTGTGATCTTGTTCGGATGATCTGAAGTTTGGTTAATCGAATGCTGGATAATTGAGGTTCCTCTGTATACCCCTCGTGAGTTTATCAACTCATATAAGTTCATAACTCATATAAACTCATATCACTTCTCAACCTCCTACACTCAAGTGAAATAAATCCCCTTTCATACCCAACAACATCGTGGTAAATATCCTCATAACTCTCTCCAGCTTAATAATATCCTTCCTATAGCTGGGTGACCAGAACTGGACACACTATGCCAGAAGAGGCCTCACCAATGTCCTGTACAATCTCAACATGACATCCCAACTCCTATTTTCAGGAGATTCAGCAATGAAAACAAGAATGCTAAATGTCTTTTTAACCACTCTGTTTATATGTGATGCAAACTTCAAAGAACCCCTAGCTCCCTCTGCTCTACAACACTACCCAAGGCATACATTGTTTACGCCTACCCTTGTTTGTTGTGTCAAAACACAATGGCTCGCATTTATCCAGATTGAACTCCATCTGTTATTATTCAGCCTATTGACCCATTTGATCAAAATCCCTTTGTAATTTTAGATAACCTTTGTCACCATCTACTATGCCACTAACTTTCTGCAAACTCACTAACCAAAACCAAACTTACTATATTCTCATACTCTTAATGCACTTTTATATACATGACAAACAAAAAAGGACACAGAACCAATTCCTTTGGAACACCGTTGGTCACAGGCCTCCAGCCCAAAAAATAACCCTCCACTACCAGCTTCTGTTTCCTGTCATTAAGCCAATTATTTATCCAGTTGGCAAGCTCACCGTGAATCCCACATGATCCAACTTTACTAATTAGTCTACCACGTGGACCTTGCCGAAGGCTTTACTAAAGTCCAAGTAAACAATGTCTACTGTTCTGCCCTCATCAATCTTTTTGATAACTTCCTCAAAAACTCAATCAAGTTTGTGAAAACCTCCTAAGACCTCCAGAACTTTCTCTTCTGTAATGTGAACTGTTTTAAAAACATTCAAACTTTTCACAAAATCATATTGGCTATTCCTAATCAATTTTTGCCTCTCTGGATATCCATACATCCTATCTTTTACAATCACTCCCAAATATTTACCTTCAACTGAAGTCTCACATGTCTATATTTCACCAGTTTCTCGTCACAAACCTTCTTAAACAAAGGTACAACATTAGCCACCCTCTAGTCATCAGGTACTTCACCCATAGTTATAGGTGATGGGAATATTTCTGCAATTTCCTCCCTTACTTCACACAACATTTTGGGATACATTAGATCAGGTCCTGGAAATTTATTCATTTATACTTCCAGAACCTCCTCTTCTGGAATGAGAACTGTTTTAAAAACAGTTGACCTCCTTGACCTTCAAGGGGCCCTACCCTCTCTTTAGTTATCCTCTTATTATTCATGCACTTTTAGAATTGTTTTGGATTATCCTTAACCTTATTTGTCCACACTATCTAGTACTCCTCTTTGCCTACCTGACTTATATCTTAAGAACTCGTTATATTGATTCAGAGATTCCACTGAATCAAGTTGTTGACATCTAAAATAAGATTCAAGAGACTAGAACCTCTATTCTTGACTAGAACCTCAATATCCTTATTCATCCATTGTTCCTTAATCTTACCAGCAAACCTGAAGAAGCTGAAATCCAAAATAGACAGGCAAGAAGCCGAAAGAACACAGCAAGCCAGGAAGCATCAGGAGGTGGAGAAGTCGATGTTTTGGGTGTAATCCTTCCCCTATTAACCTTCACTCTAACAAGAGCACAATGCCTCTGAACTCTCATCATCACACTCTGGAAATCATCCCTCTTGTCAGATGCTCCTTTATCTATGAGCAACTTTTGAATGTTCTTGTCTCAAACCATTAACACTTGCCTTACTCCAATTGAAAATTTTAACTTTTATGGAAGGCTTATCCTTTTCCATTAAAAAATGAGGTCTGCAGATGCTGGAGATCACAGCTGCAAATGTGTTGCTGGTCAAAACACAGCAGGCCAGGCAGCATCTCAGGAATAGAGAATTCGACGTTTCGAGCATAAGCCCTTCATCATCCTGATGAAGGGCTTATGCTCGAAACGTCGAATTCTCTATTCCTGAGATGCTGCCTGGCCTGCTGTGCTTTGACCAGCAACACATTTGCAGCAGTTATCCTTTTCCATTACCATTTTGAAACAAATAGAATTATGATTGCTGGACCCAAAGTGTTCTCCTATTTTTACTTCAGTCACTTGCCCTGCCTTATTGCCCAAAAGAAGGTCAAATTATACTCCTTCTCTATGTGCAGCATCCACAAATTAATCAATAAAATTTTCTTGAGCACATTCGACAAATTCTTCACCATCCAAACCTTTAACACTATGGTAGGCCCAGTCACTGTTTGGAAAATTAAAATCTTCCATTATTACAACCTTGGTTTAGATTAGATTCCCTACAGTATGGAAACAGGCCTTTCAGCCCAACAAGTCCACACCGACCCACTGAAGAGTAACCCACCCCGACCCATTCCCCTACCCTATATTTAGCCTTGACTAATGCACCTAACACCAGGGGCAATTTAGCACAGCCAATTCACCTGACCTGCACATCTTTGAATTGTGGGAGGAAACCGCAGCACCTGGAGGAAACACACATAGAAACAGGGAGAATGTGCAAATACCACACAGACAGTCGCCTGAGATGGAAATTGAACCCAGGTCCCTGGTGCTGTGAG
Organism: Hemiscyllium ocellatum; assembly: GCF_020745735.1. Taxonomy (NCBI): domain Eukaryota; kingdom Metazoa; phylum Chordata; class Chondrichthyes; order Orectolobiformes; family Hemiscylliidae; genus Hemiscyllium; species Hemiscyllium ocellatum. Next base: position 5,740,405 of record NC_083415.1, on the reverse strand, counting down.
GCAGATGTGCTAACCACTGGAAGACTGCGGCGCCTTCCAACCTTATCATGCTTATATGTCTGAGATCTCCCTGGATATTTGTTTCTCAATTTCACTCTGACTATAGGAGGGTTCAATAATACAATCCCCTCAAGTTGATCTTTCCTTTATTATTTATAATTTCTACCCACATAATTTCACTGGACAATGTTTCAAAAATATTTTCTCTAGTTACAGCAGTAATATATTCTTTAATCAAAAACGCTGCTCCCCCTCCTATCTTGCCTCTTTTCCTATCCTTCTCATTGCATCTAAAACCCAGAACATTGAGCTGCCAGTCCTGTCCATCATCAATCAAGTTGTAAAGTAATAATTCCATGTTTCCAAACATGCTCTGAGAGTTCAACAGCCTTATCTGTCTTGCATTGCAAGCCTTGCATCGAAATAAATTCAATATAGTTCTTCAGAGTTACTACGTACTCTCTCTTTTCTAGTTGACCTGCTCTCTTCACATTCAGAACTTTCCCCATCAATCCTTCTTGTGACACTGCTACTTTGAAAGCCCTCCTTCCCCCGCCACTCCCCACCATCTCTAGCAGTCTACTTTAATGGAATGATCAAATCTCCCTGCTAAGACATTAGTCCCATTCCAGTTCAGGTTAAACCCATCCTTTTTGAACAGGTCTTTTCTGTCCAAAAAGACATTCCAATTGTCTATAAATCTGAATTCCTGAACTATACACTACCTCTCTAGTCATTGATTTATCTCCTTTATCTTTTTGTTTTTTCCCTCATTTGAGTTTGGCTTTGGGAGTAAGCCAGAGGTTACTTTATAAGGTTCCATTTTTAAATCTCCTACCTAACCTCTTAAATTCACTCTATAAAGCCTTACTTTTTCCCTAAAACATCAGTTATACCAGGGTGCATAAAAATTTCCAGCTTCTCAATCTCATCTTTAACAAAACAGTGAATTATTTAGAGATGATTCCAGCACCAGGAAAACAACATACCATCCTAAGTTTACACTCACTGCCACAGAATCTGCTGTCTGTGCCTCTGACAGGAGAGTTTCCTATAACAATTCTTCTATTAAGTTCTGTTAAATGCTGCCTAGCATAAGAATCATTCCAAGTGTCCAATAACTGACTGCCCCTTACATTTTCCTTTGAGAGACTATCCCTCCAACAGTATCAAAAATTGAATATCTATTTGATAGACAAATAGCCACGGAATATTTTGAACTAACTTATCTTTGCTGACATTAATCCATCGACCTGACTGATCCTGCTGTATAATCACTTTTCTAAATCTACTAGATATCTCACTCTTATATGTCCTTAATTGTATTATATGTACTTCTTATATGCCCTTAATAATATTAAGTCAATAAAAGCAACATTCAGTAACACTTACATATGGTACGAAGCAGAGGTCAATACCCCTCTGATAACTAAAACTGAAACACCTAGAGAGAAGCACCTTGCCTTTGATAATCTGATAAGGAAGTGTGACACGGGGTGTAACATACCTCTCACCTCCCAATCTGTTATAAAGGAGTAATTAAATGAAATGAAATCCTTTCACTCACTTCACAAATAACAAGTAACAATTTATTTATCTAACTTCAACAGTGAACAAATTAACAGAATTCCTAATAAACCTCAAACAATTACTCCCTAACTACTACCTATTTCCTGGTATGCTGTCTCAATAACACAGGTTCCACTTATATAAATCCAGGTAATAAGAAAACAATAAATCAAAATTGAGTCTCTCAAAATTCATGCAGAATATTCTTCTGAAATGCTCCTCTTCCTTCTGCCGATTCTGCTGTTGGAGATCTATTCTCTGTAAGTCTTCTGTTCTGAAAGCATCTCTTCATCGAATTCTAGTATCAGGAAAACTTGCTAAATGTGCCTTTTTTTTCTGAAAGAGTTGAGATTTCTTACCTCTTCAAATGGCACTTGGCTCTTCCCTCTCTGTCCAGCTGACCCTTCTTTATACCGTCGATGACATATTAATTTCTTTACAATTCGATAAGTTTAAGGTTGTCAACACCATCAAATTTAAATTTAAACTAATTGAATTAAAATGGCTCCTCTTCAATAAATTCCTCAAATAAAAACCTTCTCAAGAGCTGACCACGTGCAGGATTCTCCAAAATTAAAACACAACACCTCACTTTAAAAAAAAGGTGTTTCAATGTAAAGAAAAATGCATATAGTTTTCTTGGTTCTAAATTTAGAATTAAAATAAAACTTCAACTGTTCACTGTAGGCACTGCAAAGATTTTTTTAAAAGAGTCAGTTTGAAAATAAGTCACAATTACTTTTGTTTGTTTTTGTTTGATTGTTAGAGAAACCAAATGAATAAACATCTTAAATTAGCAAAAGATAACAACTGTAACAAAATGATAATAAATCTTTAGGTACGAATGCAATCATAAGAGCAGCTGTTAAGACACATGCTGTTGAGGGATGTTTTTGTGATTGGAAGCCTGTGTCCGGTGATGTTCATTGTTGGGATCAGTATTGGGGTCCTTGCTATTTGTGATAAATATAAACAATTAAGACTTGAAAGTAGGGACTATTGTGGTGATACAAAAATTAGTGGAATGGGAAATAGAGTGGACAATAGCCTTAAGTTACAGGAGAATATAGTCAGGCTGGTCATTTTGGCAAATGGAATTCAATATGGATAATTGTGAGGTGTTGCATGTGGGCAGGACAAGAAAGACAAGGGACAACGTGATGAGCAGTAGAACCCTGAGAAGCATCAAGGATCAGAGCAACTTTGATCTGCATGTCCACTGGTCCCTTCACATAGGTTGATAAAAGTGGTTAAAAAGGCAACTGGGTTACTTGCCTTTTTTTGTTGTGGTCTAGACTTTAAGAGCAGGGTTGTTAAGCTGTAAGCGTATGAAATATTGGCTGAGGTTCTTGAATCTACATTATAAGAGTGCTCTGGTTTCCTCCCACAATCTAAAGATGTGCAGTTAGGTGAACTGGCCAAGGTAAATTGCCCAAAGTGTTCAGGGATGTGTAGCTGGGGTCCATAAGTCAGGGGTAAATGTAGAATGATAGGGTAGAAGAATGGGTCTGGGTAAGTTACTCTTCAGAGGGACAGTATGGACTCGTTGGGCCAAAGGGCCTGTTTCCACACTGTAAGGATTCTATACGGATATTCTATATATGAGTGATTTAATAGTGCTGTACAGGAAATTTAACAAGATGTTGCATGGGGTGGAGAGTTCCAGTTATGAACAGAGATTGGATAGATGGGACTTGTTTTTCTCAGAGCAGGAGAAAGTGAGGATTGCAAATGCTGGCGATCAGAGTCGAGAGTGGGATGCCGGAAAAGCACAGCAGATCGGGCAGCATCCGAGGAGCAGGAGAATCGACGTTTTGAGCCTGAGCAGAGGTGGAATTCTCAGAGCACAGGAGACTGAGGGAAAACATGATTGAGATGCATAAAATTGCGAGGGGCATAGATAGGGTGGATCAGAACAAATATTTCCCCTTGAATGGAGAGGTCAATGACCAGCATGGCACTGATTTAAGGTAAGAGGTAGGAGGTCTAGAGACTTGTGAGAAAAAATAAACTTGGGAATCTGAAGCTCACTGCCTGTAAGGGTGGTAGCAGCAGAAACCCTCATATCATTAATGCGCTGCACATTTTGAAAATTTTCTCAATGTTGGCAAAGTTCTAAAATAGTTTATGCTCATACTTGTGGAATCACGCAGAGGCCCTTGCCCTATCAATTCTGTTCCATCAAAGGTACACTTAAATCTATAACAGTCCCATCTTGCAGCACAAAGCTCATAGCCTTGATTGTTTCAAATACTCATCCAAGTTCTTTCTAGAGATTGTGAAATTACTGCTTCAACTACTCTCCCAGGCAGCACGTTTCAGATTCCCACCACTCTCCAGTGAAAAAGGTTTTCTTCAAATCCCCCCAAAACTCCTGCCTTTCACCTTAAAATACTGCTCAGAATATGTGTCCAAACCATATCTAAAAATTGTACAGATGATTAGAGGAAATATAAAACAGAAAAAAAATGTTGATGATTGGTCTTATAAAATAATCCATCTGAACAAACCTCCTCTTCACTACTGAAAAAAGACATGCAATTCTAGTTACAGCAAAGCAAAGATAGCAAAATCTGAAAAGAACTGAAATACTAAACGTATCTCTTATGAATCAAACCCTGCCAGATAAACTGAACAGACTGAACATGTACCAACCTCATTACTGAATATCTGTTCTTCAAAATCCACACTGTGACACAGATTATTTTCAAAGGATGATTTCAAGTGCTGAATTCTGAAAAGATGGTAAATTGTTACTTAACTGTCAGTTGCGAAAGTAATTAATTTCAATCTTAAATCTACTGCGCTGTGTTTCCAGACCCATTTCATATTTAATGCTGTCACAAACATAGATCTGCACAAGATATAAAGGACAGAAATAGTCCTTTTAACATCACCTGTCTATGCCAAGGCTCCACTTGAGCCTCTTCTCGTCTTTTCTCATGTGATTTTACCATCACAACCATCCATTTTCCTGCATATCCTGTTCGACTTTCCCCTTAAACGCACTGATGTTATGCAACTGCTTCTTATAGTAGCGAGTCATTTGAAAGAAGTTTCTTCTGAATTCCCAATTGGTTGTTTTGGTGATTATCTTAAATTGATGCTCTAATTATACTCTTTCCCACAATAGGAATGTTCTCACTGTATACAGAATATAGAACAGGCCAGGTGGCGTAGTACAGGCCACCCATCTGTCCTACACTAATCTGTTTTCATCCATATGTCTTTCAAGTGACCATTTAAATACCCTTAAAATTGGTGAGTCTACTACTGTTGCAGGCAGTACATTGCATGCCCCTACTACTCTAAAGAAACTACCTTTGACATCTGTCCTATATCTATCACCCCTCAATTTAAAGCTATATCCTCTTGTGCTAGCCATCACCATCTGAGGAAAAGGTCTCACTATCCACCCTATCTAACCCTCAGATTATCTTATATGTCTCAATTAAGTCACCTCTCAAACTTCTCTCTAACGAAAACAGCCTCAAGTCCCACAGCCTTTCCTCGTAAAACCTTCCCTCCACAGTAATCAACATCCTAGTAAATCTCCTCTGAACTCTTTCCAAAGCTTCCACATCCTTCCTATAATGTGGTGACCAGAACTGTACGCAATACTCTAAGTGTGGCCGCACCAGAGTTTTGTACAGCTGCAGCATGACCTCATGTCTCCAAAACTCGATTCCTCTACTAATAAAAGCTAACACACCATACACCGTCTTGACAACCCTATCAACCTGGGTGGCAACTTTCAGGGATCTACGGACATGGACACCAATATCTCTCTGCTCACCTACATCACCAAGAATCTTACCATTACCCCGGTACTCTGCATTCCTGTTACTCCTTCCAAAGTGAATCACCTCACACATTTTTGCATTAAACTCCATTTGCCACCTCTCAGCCCAATTCTGCAGCTTATCAATACCGATCTGTAACCTACAATATCCTTCTGCACTAGTGTCACCCGCATATTTACCAAACCATCCTTCTACGTCTTCAACCAGATCATTTATAAAAATGACAAACAGCAGTAGACCCAAAACAGATCCTTGCAGTACCCCACTAATAACTGAACTGCAGGATGAACATTTACTATCAACCACCACCCTCTGTGTCCTTTCAGCTAGCCAATTTATAATACAAACCACCAAATCACCCTTAATCACACATTAGCCTAGCCTGGGAAGCCTTATCAAACGCCTTACTGAAAGCCATACACACCACGTTAATCACTTTACCCTCATCCACCTGTTTGGTCACCTTCTCAAAGAACCCAATAAGGTTTGTGAGGCATGACTTACCTTTCACAAAACTGTGTTGACTATCCCTAATCAACTTATTCCTCTCAAGATGATTATAAATCCTATCTTTTAAATCTCCAACACTTTACCCCAAACCGAAGTAAGGCTTACTGGTTTATAATTACCAGGGTTGTCTCTACTCCCCTTCTTGAACAAGGGAACAACATTTCTTATCCTTCTGGCACTATTCCTGCTGACAATGATGACATAAAGATCAAAGCAAAGGCTCGGCAATTTCATCCCTCACTTCCCAAAGAATCCTCGGATAATTCCCACCCGGCTCAGTGGACTTATCTACTTTCACACTTTTCAGAATTGCTAACACCTCTTCCTTGTGAACCTCAATCCGATCTAGTCTAGTAGCCTATTTCTTAGTATTCTTCTCAACAACATTGTCTTTTTCCAGTGTGAATACTGATGAAAAATATTCATTTAGCGCTTCCCCATCTCCTCTGATTCCACGCACAACTTCCCACTACGTCCTTGACTGGCCCTATCTTTCTCTAGTCATTCTTTTATTCCTGATATACCTATAAAAAAATTTAGGGCTTTCCTTGATCCTATCTGCCAACTTCTCATGTCCCCTCCTGGCTCTTCTTAGCTCTCTCTTGAGGTCTTTCCTGGTTAACTTGTAACTCTCTGGCGCCCAAACTGAGCCTTCACATCTTATCCTAACATAAGCCTTCTTCTTCCTCTTGACAAGAGATTCAACTTCCTTAGTAAACCACGGCTCCCTCACTTGACCACTTCTTCCATGCCTGACTGGTACATACTTATCAAGGACCCGCAGTAGCTATTCCTTGAATAAGTTCCGCATTTCAACTGTCCCCATCCAAGCATCCTAAATGTTGCCTATTCACATCGTAATTGTCTTTTCTCCAGCTATAACTCTTGCCCTGTGGTACATAAAATCCCTTTCCATCCCTAAAGTGAGCATAACCAAATTGTAGTCACTATCAGCAAAGTGCTCACCTACCTCCAAATCCAACACCTGGTCAGGTTCATTACCCAGTACCAATGTTCACTGCTTGTTGGCCTGTCTACATACTGTGTCAGGAAACCTTCCTACACACATTGGACAAAAACTGACTCATCTAAAGTACTTGAACTATAGTATTCCCAGTTAATGTTTGGCAAGTTTAAGTCCCCCACAACAACTATTCAGTTACTCTCATTTCTATCGAGAATCGTCTTTGCTATCGTTTCCACTACATCTCTGGAATTATTTGGAGGCTTATAGAAAACTCCCAACAGGGTGACCTCTCCCTTCCCGTTTCTAATCTCAGCTCACATTACCTCAGTAGACGAGTCCTCAAATGTCCTTTCTGCCATTGTAATACAGTGCTTGACTAACAATGCCACATCACCCCCTCTTTTACCATCTCCCCTGTTCTTACTGAAACATCTAAATCCTGGAACTTGCAACAACCATTCCTGTCCCTGCTCTACCCATGTCTCTGAAATGGCCACAACATCAAAGTCCCAGTTACCAACTCATACTGCACGTTTGCACACCTTATTCTGGATGCTCCTGGCATTGATGTAAACACGCTTGCTTGCTGGTGCCCTCTAGCAACTTTGAAACCTTATTTCTGACCTCACTACTCCTCAACCTCCTTTATACTTGAGCTATAATTTAGGTTTCCATCCCCCTGCTGAATTAGTTCAACCCCACTCGAACAGCTTTAGAAAATTTCAACACCCCCTCCCCCCTAGGATATTGGTACCCCTCTGGTTCAGGTGAAGTCCTTCGTGTTAGCAGAGGTCCCACCTATGCCAGAAAGAGTCCAAATTATCCAGGAATCCAAAACTTCTTGCACCATCCCTGTAGCCACATGTTCAACTCCACTGTCTCTCTATTCCTCACCTCGCTAGCATGTGGCACGGGTAACAAACCAGAGATAACAACTCTTTGTTCTAGCTTTAAGCTTCCACCCTAGCTCCCTGAATTTCTGCCTTAAATCCCCATCTCTCTTCCTACCTATATCGTTCGTGCCTATGTGGACCACAACTTGGGGCTGCTCCCCCTCCTCTCAAGGATCCCAAAACAAGATTAGAGACATTACAGACCCTGGCAACTAGGAGGCAACACACCAACCATGAGTCTCTCTCGTTCCCACGGAATCTCTTATCTGTCCCCCTAACTATGGAGTCTCCAATAACTAATGTTCTGCTCCTCTTCCCCTTTTCCTTCAGAGCAACAGGGACAGACTTTGTGCCAGAGACCTGTGCCCCATTGCTTACCCCGGTTAGTCATCCCCCAACAGTATTCAAAATGGTCTACTTGTTGTTGAGGGGAACGGCACAGGGGATCCCTGCATCACCTGCTGGTTCCCTTTCTGTCCCCTGAAGGTAACCCATCTATCCTGTTCTTGTACCTGAGGTGTGGCTACCTCCCTGTAACTCTTCTCAATAACCCCCTCCGCTTCCCGAATGATCCGAAGTTCATCCAGCTCCAGTTCCCCAATGCAGTTTTCGAGGAGTTGGAGTTGGGTGTATTACCCGCAGATGCAGTCAGCAGAGACACTAATGGTGACCCTTACCTCCTGCATTCTGCAGGAGGAACATTCAACTGCCCTAACCTCTATGCCCACTATTCTAAATATTCGAGACCACTAAAATCCAAAAAAAAACCAAAAACAAGTCACCTTACCAATTCGGTGCACAGGACCTTTTTCTTGGCTAGAGGAGGAGGATGGCTATAACTCTTGCCCTGTGGTACATAAAATCCCTTTCCATCCCTAAAGTGAGCATAACCAGGAGGATAGTGTTTTGGGTAAAGCAACTGTCCACATATAAAGCCTCACCTACCTAGCAGTCCAGTGCCCACTCCTGCTCAGCGTGTGCTCCGCCTATACAGGATGTAAGTTTTTATACTTTAAATTTACCTTCCCGGTGGGCATCTGGTCCTCGCTGTTGCTCCTCCCACTGCAACTGCCGCCGAAAAAAATGATCAAAACCTTTCACATTTCTAAATGCCCCTATTAAAATACCCTTCAGCTTTCTATTTTCAAAAAAGTGAGTTGATTCAGTCTGTCAATTCTTTCCTGATATGAAAACTATTTCTGATATAATTTTTTTTCAAGACTTCTCTGCACACTCTCACTCAGATAACTGCAGGACAGGAAAAGGTCCTTTGTTTCATTGCGTTCAAATAGAACTACTAACTGTTCCAATCTCATTTGCTAGCACTTAGCCCATAGCCTTACTTGCCCTCTGTCACAACTGCACCTCTAAATACTTCTGAAATGATATGAAGATTTCACCTCTACATTTCTTAGAGTCAATGAATTCCAGATTCCAACCACCCTCCTCATATCTCTTCTCAACTCTCTGCTTTGTACCTTTAATCTATGCCACATTGGTATTGATTCCTCTATCTAGAGGAAACATTTCTTTCTGTCTATTCTATCTGTGCCCCTCATAATTTTATGCATCTCAATCATAACTCCGCAATCTCGTCTGCTCTATGGAAAACAAATCTCTTCAGTCTAATCTCTGTTCATAACTGAAACTCTTCAGCCCAAGGCAACATCTGGGTAACTCTCCTCTGCACCCTCTTGAAGTGACCGGTGGACATGCACACACAGATCCCTCTGCTCCTCGGTGCTTCTCAAAGTCCTACCACTTGCCTTGTTAGTCCTGCATCCAACTCATATTTGTCTAGATTGAAATCTATTTGCCACTAATCAGCTCACCTGGCCAGTTTATATCCTCTTCTAATCTAAAGTTGCCCTCCTCACTATTTACCACTCCACCAATTTGTGTTGTCTACAAACTCACTGATCAATCCTTGTACAGTCAGATCAATGTCAGTGATATAAATTACAACAGCAAAGCCCCAACACTGACCCCTCACTAGAGACAGGCGTCTAGTCAAAAAGCACTCATCAACCCTCATCTCTGCTTCCTGCCACTCAGCCTATTGTGGTTTCAATTAGCTAGACTTCCTTCAATTCATGGACTCTTGCCTTTGTGATCAGTATGACAGGCAGCATCCAAGGAACAGGAGATTCGATGTTTCGGGCATAAGCCCTTCTTCAGGAATGAGGAAAGTGTGTCCAGCAGGCTAAGATAAAATGTAGGGAGGAGGGACTTGGGGGAGGGGTGATGGAGATGCGATAGGTGAAGGGAGGTCAAGGTGAGGGTGATAGGGCGGAGTGGGGTGGGGGTGGAGAGGTCGGGAAGAAGATTGCAGTTTAGGAAGGCGGTGCTGAGTTCGAGGGATTTGACTGAGACAAGGTGGGGGGAGGGGAAATGAGGAAACTGGAGAAATCTGAGTTCATCCCTTGTGGTTGGAGGGTTCCTAGTCGGAAGATGAGGCGCTCTTCCTCCAACTGTCGTGTTGTTATGGTCTGGCAATGGAGGAGTCCAAGGACCTGCATGTCCTTGGTGGAGTGGGAGGGGGAGTTGAAGTGTTGAGCCACGGGGTGGTTGGGTTGGTTGGTCCGGGTGTCCCAGAGGTGTTCTCTGAAACGTTCCGCAAGTAGGCGGCCTGTCTCCCCAATATAGAGGAGGCCACATCGGGTGCAGCGGATGCAATAGATGATGTGTGTGGAGGTGCAGGTGAATTTGTGGCGGATATGGAAGGATCCCTTGGGGCCTTAGAAAGACTTTTCTAAACTCCAGATGATGCAAACCTACGCTGTCTATCTTTTTTTCATAAGGAAATTGTTCAGTCCAGATACTAATCTTGTAAACCTTCCTGAATTGCTTCAATACATTAACATTCTTCTGTAAATACAATAACCAGTATTGTACATGGTACTCCAGATGTAGTCTCATAAGTGCCTGAATAACTAAAGTATAACCTTACTACTTTTGCATTCAATTCTCCTCATGGTAAATGTAACATTTTAATAGAACATTTCAGTGCAGAACAGGCCCTTCACCCTCAAAGTTGCGCTGAGCTGTGAAATCAATCTGAAGCTTATTTAACCTATACTATTACATTTTCAACCATATGTTTATCCAAAGACCATTTAAATGCCCTTAAAGCTGGCGAGTCTACTACTGTTGCAGGCAGTGTGTTTGACACCCCTACTACACTCCAAGTAAAGAAGCTACCTCTGACATCTGTCCTATATCTAACACCCCTCAATTTAAAGCTATGCCTTCTTATGCTAGCCTTCTTAACAACCCTATCAACTTGGGTGGCAAATTTCAGGGAGTTATGTACGTGGACACCGAGATCTCTCTGCTCATGTACTTTACCAAGAATATTACCATTTGCCCAGTACTCTGCATTTCTATTGTTCCTTCCAAAGTGAATGATCTCACAGTCTTCCGCATTAAATTTGCTTTCCTGATTACTTGCTGTAGCTACATGCTAACCTTGTGTGATTCATGCACTAAGTTACTCTGCCTGTCAGAACGTTGCAAACTCTCATCATTTAGATAACATACATCTTTTTAATTTTGACCCAACAACAATGAAGGAACGATGATATATTTCCAAGTCAGAATAGTGAGTGGCTTGGAAGAAAATTTGGAGGTGATGGTGTTCCCATATATCTGCTGCCCTTGTCCTTGAAAGGTCATGGGTTTGGAAGGATCTTTGGTGAATTTCTTCAGTGCATCTTGTAGATAATACACACTGGTGCTACTGACTATCGATGGTGGAGGTAATGCTTGTGGCTATAGTGCCAATCAAGTGGGGTGCTTTGTCCTGGATGGTGTCAAGCTTCTTAAGTGCTGTTGGTGCTGCAGTCGTCCAGGCAAGTAGAGAGTATTCCATCACACTCCTGACTTGTGCCTTGTAGATTGTGGACACTTTAGGGAGTGACAAGGTAAGTTACTCACTACAGTATTCCTAGCTTCTGATCTGCTTTTGTAGGCACTGTGTTTATGTGGTGAGTGCAGGTGAGTTTCTGGTCAATGGTAAACTCTTGGAATGTTGATAGTGGGGGAATTCAGTCAAGATAACACCACTGATTTTCATGAGATGGTGATTTGATTATCTCTTATTGCTGATGGTCACAGCCTTACATTTGTGTGACACGAATATTGCTTGCCACTTGTCAGCCTAACCCTAAATATTGTACAATCTTGATACATTTGAACATGGACTGCTTCAGTTTCTGAGGAGTTGCAAATGAACATTTTGCAATGTGAACATCCCAGGATACTATCCTGAGCAACTCCCGCAGAGGTGTCCTGTAGCTGAAATGGCTGACCTCCAACAACCACGACAATATTCCTGTGTATCAGCTATAACTTTAACCACCAGAGAGTTTGTCCCCAGATTCCCATTGATTCCAGTTTTTCCAGGAATCCTTGATACCACACTTGGTTGAATGCAGTCTTCATCTCAACGGTTGTCACTCCCATCTCAACCTCTGAAATTCAGCTCTTTTGTCCATGTTTGAACCAAGGTAGGAATGAGTGACCCTGGTGGAACCCAAACTGGGCATCACAGAGCAGGTTATTGCTGAGCAGGTGCTGACAGCACTGTTGATGACACTTTCTATCACTTTATTAATGATTGACAGTAAAGGTCTGAAGTGGTAACTGGGTGGGTTGGATTCATCCTGCTTTTTTATCTATAGGGCATACCTGGGGACCTTTTCACATTGTCGGGTACATACCAGTGTCGTAACTGTACTCAAGCAGCTTGGCTGGGTTAGCGGCAAGTTCTGGATTACAAGCCCTCAGTACTTTTGCCAGAATGTTGGAATATAAAGTGTGGCGCTGGAAAAACACAGCCGATCAGGCTGCATCCAAGGAGCAGGAGACTTGATGTTTTGGGCATAAGCCCTTCATCAGGAATGGGGAGGGAGGAAGGTAGGTGGATGAGGATGGGTGGTAATTGTGATAGGTCAATGGGAGGGTGGAGCGGATAGGTGGGAAGGAAGATGGACAGGCAGAACAGGTCAAGAGGATGGCACTGAGTTGGACTGCTGTACCCGGGATGAGGTGGGGGCAAGGGAAGATTTAGAAACTAGCGAAGTCGATGTTGATGCCTTGTGGCAACTCTGTTCCTTGGATGTTGCCTGACCTGCTTTGCTTTTCCAGTGCCACACTTTTTGACTCTGAGTCTCCAGTATCTGCAGTCCTCACTTTCTTCCTATTGGCAGATAGTTGTTAGGGCCTGTAGACTTCACAGTGTAGTGTCTCCAATCGTTTCTGGACATTACGTGGAATGAATCAAATCGTCAGAAGACTGGTATCTGTGAAGTCTATCAACTAAGGACCTAGAGTCCTCAATCGCTCCTCATATGACAAGCCCTTCACGTCTAGGATCATTCTTGTACACCTTCTATGCACCATGCCCAAAACCAGCACATCCTTTGTTAGATGCGGGGCCAAAAACTGCTTACGATATCTCAAATGCGGTTGACCAGAGCCTTATACAAGTTCAGCGATACATCTCTGCTCTTGTATCCTTTTGAAATGAATGATTGCAACTGCCAACTGATGATGTTTTACGGTCAGGAACATGCACAGTTTGATATAGGAAATGGGAGGTGTTGGAGGCTTTGTCCACCTTAAAAACAGGCAAATCCCTTGGCCTGGATGAATTGTATCCCAGGCTGCTGTGGGAGGTGAAGCAGGGAATTGCATAGGCTCTGACACAAATTTTTAATTTCACATGGGAGGTGCCTTAGGACTGGAGGACAGTTAATGTGGTTCCACCTTTCAAGGGTGATAGAGGTTACGCAGACTGCTGAGTCTCATCTCAGTGATAAAGAAACTATTAGAGAAAATTTTGAAGGAGTGAATTAATACTCACTTGGAAAGGCATCGTTTAATTAGGGATAGTCAGTGTGGCTTTGACAGAGGGAGGTCATGCCTAACAAATTTGTTACAATTTTTTGAAAATATAATCAAGAGTGTGGATGAGGGAAGTTCAGTTGATGTATTTTATCTGGATTTTAGAAAAGCTTTTGACGTGGGAGACTGATTGAGAAGGTTAAAGCACATGGAATTGAGGAAACTTGGTGACATGGATCAGAAACCAGCTTTGCAATAGGAAACAAAGGGTAGTGGTACAAGGATGTTTGAATGACAGCAGACCCTTATTGTTTGTTATGTACGTAAATGATTTAGATGAAAATGTGAGGGAATGTTAAGCAAATTTGCAGATGACGCTAAGATTGGTAGAATGGTTAATAGTGAAGAAGGTGGTTGTAAGTTTTAGGAAGATATAGATAGGTTGGTCAGATGGGTTGACCAGTGGTAGAGTGTACTTAACCCTGATAAGTGTGAGGTAATATATTTTGGAAGAAGAAACAAGATAAGGGAGTATTTAATGAATGGCAAGACACTTGGTATGTTACAGGTACAGAGGGTTCTTGGGGCAATTATTCATGGATCCCAGAAGTTGGCAGAGCACATGAATAGGATAGTTAAGAGTAAAGAGTTAAGAGCAAGGAGGTAATGTTGGAGCTGTACAGAGTGTTGGTTAGGCCACAGGTGGAGGACTGTGTGCAGTTCTGGTCACCCCATTGCATGAATGATAGCATGAAAAGGTGTATATAAGAGGTTCACCAGGACATTGTCTGGGATGGAGGAATTGAGCTAAAAGGAGAAACTAGATAATCTTGGATTGTTTTCTTTATAGCAAAGAAGACTGAGGGGGTAAATGATTGAGGTGTGTAAGATTATGAGATGTATTGACAGGGTGAATAGAGAGCTGCTGTTCCCTTGGTTGAGGGGTCAATCACAACAGGGGACAGATTTAGGGTAACGGGCAAGAGATCCAGAAAGGATTTGGGACAAAATGTTTTCACTCAGCAGGTTGTGGGAATTTGGAATGCACTGCCTGGGAAGTTGTGGAGGCCGGGAATCTTACAACCTTTAAAAAAATATTTGCATGAGCACTCCCTCTGACAAAGCCACATTGACTATCCCTAATTAAACCATGCCTTTCCAAGTTGGTATTAATTCATTCCTTCAAAATTTTCAGGGAATGGGGAAAGTGCAGGAAATTGGGATTATTGTACCTTTAGTAGTAGTTATGTCAATGCAGACTTAATGGGCCACAGGGCCTTTTCAGTACTGTATGAATTTTTGAAACTGAACCTGCATGTTAACCTTAAGAGAATGCTAAACTCTCAACTTCCTTTGTGCTTCAGATTTCTGAAGCCTTTCTCCATTTAGAAAACACCTCTACTTTTTTGACCAAAGTGCATAGCCTTACACTTTCCAACATTTAGATTAGATTAGATTAGACTTACAGTGTGGAAACAGGCCCTTCGGCCCAACAAGTCCACACCGACCCGCCGAAGCGCAACCCACCCATACCCCTACATTTACCCCTTACCTAACACTACGGGCAATTTAGCTTGGCCAATTCACCTGACCCGCACATCTTTGACTGTGGGAGGAAACCGGAGCACCCGGAGGAAACCCACGCAGACACGGGGAGAACGTGCAAACTCCACACAGTCAGTTGCCTGAGTCGGGAATTGAACCCGGGTCTACAGGCGCTGTGAGGCAGCAGTGCTAACCACTGTGCCACCGTGCCGCCTTCTATGCATTCTATGAGAATATACGAGGTACGGTTAGTCAGTTTGCCTTGACACTAAAATAGGCAGTATTGTGGACAGTGAGGAAGCTGATCAGAAATTGCAGCAGTACCTTGATCAGTTAGTATAGAGAGCTGAGAAGTGGCAAATGGAGTTTAATATAGATAAGTGCGAAGTCTTGCATGTTAGGAAGTCAAATCATGGCAGGAGTTTCATGGTGAATGGTAGGGCCTTAAGGAGTTCAGTGGAACAGTGGGACATTAGAATTCAGATGTACGGTTTGTTGAAAGTGGCATCACAGGTAGACAGGGCAGTGAAGGTGGCTTTTGGCTCACTAGTCTTCATCAGTCAGGGCACTGAGTAGAGAAGTTGGGAAGTTATGTTGCAGTTGTACAGGACATTGATGATGTCGCTCTTGGAGTATTGTGTTCAGTTTTGGTCACCTTGCTATAGGAAGAATTTTATTAAGCTGGAAAGAGTGCAGAAGAAATTTTCAAGGATGTTGCCAGGACTCAAGAATCTGAGTCATAGGGAGAGGCTGGACAACTTATGACTTTTTTCTTTAGAATATAGAAGACTGAAGGGAGATTTTATAGGAGTGTACAAGATCATGAGAGGCATGGATAGAGTAAATGCACTCAATCTTTTTTCCAGGGTTGGGAAATTGAGGACTAGAGGGCATCAGTTTATGCTTAGGGAGGAAAGAATAAAAGGGAACCTGAGGGGCAACTTTTTTACACAGATGATGGTACGCATATGGAAGGAGCTGCTGGCAGAAGTGGTTGAGGCGGGTATATGAACAACATTTAAAAGGCATTTGGACAAATACATGGATGGAAAGGTTTAAAAGAATATGGGCCAAATGCAGGGAAATGAGGTTAGTGTAGATGGACATTTTGGTTGGCAGGGACCAGTTTGGGCCAAAGGGTCTGTCTCCGTGTTGCAGGACTCTATGATTCAATCTGCTACTTCTTTGCTCACTCTCCAGCAGCCTCCCGACTTCCTCAACACCATCCTTCCTTCCACCTATCTTTGTTTCAAGTGTCTTGTGATCTACCTGTCATGAATCCATGCCGGCTGTCCCTGATTAACTGAAAACTTTCAAGGTATTCAGTGACCCTATCCTTGACTGTAGGTTCTAACAATTTCCCACCGCAAATGTTAGGCCAAATATTTGAGCTGATAACAGGCTAGACCATGCAATCACCCAAAGCGATAATTTTGTGAAGAGGAAATTTTGTTCCCCTGAGGGAAAGGTGTGGGACTGTGCGGGGAAAATGGACAAACGATTGCATGATCTGAAGCAGGAAGTCAGAGATAGAGAAGCATTACTAGATATGGAGAAGGATAAATCTGAAGAACAACAGTGAATCCCCCAAGTAGAAGTTAGTGTCATAGTAAAGTTTAACCTAGACCGAGTCGGGTATGCCTCCAAATGGCATGGACCATGAGGAGAATGTGCACCATTATGACGTGTGTTATGTGTGCAACTGTGGATATGAAAGGGGATAGTAAATAGAAACATTATACTCAGTTAAAGGTACATAATGGTTCACCCAGGCAACGGGAGCCAATGCTGATGTTTTACACATTTGTGGTAATGATAGGTTTGAACATGCTGGTAAAGCCTGAGAGACACCAACATTCCACATTGATGGAAACATCTTTCTTCACCCTGGGTAAAGACATTCAACTGAGAAAGGGAGTGGGGGGGGGGGGGGGGGGGGGGTAACAGGAGACTGGATGAAGTAACTGAACAACTAGATATCCACCAACCACCAGATGTGAACAGTAATTTTGCAAATTACATGACCAAGAAATTTAATCCTCAATGGCCCCAGGATTCCACTCAGATTTATAAATCCCAATGCAGATGGACAAGGGCTCTCCTGTGGAATTGAAGCTGAGATGACATCAACATTGATTGCACCAAAGAGGGGGACCAGCTCGAGGGATGGATTGCCTACTCCTGCTCCTATTTTTACGCTCGACATGGATGGGATGATATAAGATTGAAAAATATGATGGAAATATGGGACATGATTTATCCTTTATAAACACCTGAGGACCTAAACATTATATCCTTACAGGAACTGGATGGCAATCTGGACCTTTTGGGCATATACAACAGAGCTCTGGCTTAGGTATATAGTAGCTTGTGTAAGCACCATTAAGAGCTCACCCCTATTTCTTTGCAACAATATTGTGAGACCAAGTATTACCCTGATGCTGATTGGTTAGACTTGCTCCGTTTGTGTCCATCCTGGACTGGATGGATAATGTTTTCAAGGATTGTGTAACATGCAATGCAGAGATGGTCCTTAGAATAAATGTAGTATAACTCTAACATCTGTGGATACCAAACTTCACACGATGTCTGAAAACAGTGAGTCCACAACTAGCTGAATAGCCTGGGTTTAAAAAACCCCAAACTGCTATTGCATAAAAGGTGTAAAAAAGGAGGTTGTGTTGCATTAGTAATTATGGAATCAGTTACTGCAGTAAGGAAGGATCATCGTCAAATGAGGCTTTGTGGGTGGAGCTTAAGAATAAAAATGTATCATTCACACTGTTCGGAGTGTATTATAAACCGCAAATAGTGAGGAGGCAAGAACAGATATGGAGACAATTCACTGAGGCATGAAAAATAATAGGGCAACTGTATTAGGGGATTTCAAACTCCCAATATTAATAGGGATACTCATAGTATGAAAGGTTTAGAGGGGTCATATTTCTTCAAATACACTCTGGAGACCTTTTAATATCAACATGTAGATGGTCCTACAGGGATGGTGCAGAGTTGGACATTATTTTAGGCAATAAAGCCAGACAGCTGTTCAAGGTGGCAGAAAGGAAAGGAACCTTTCAATGATAGCAACCACAACATTGTATGTCTTAAATTTGATATGTAAAAGAAAAAAAAAGAAGGCCCGTTAAAAAGGGTGTCAGGCATGCAGGTTGGCAAGATGATGACAGACAGTGAGGAAGACGATCTTAGGTGACAGGAGGACAAAAATGGATTGGTCAGATGGAATTTAAACTGAGGTGATGTACTTTGAAAAAAGTAACAACAAAATATGCAATGAAATGGACAATACAAAGTTCACAGAAACAGAGGAAGCTCGGGGTGTTTTATCACAAACCCCTGAAGATAATATCAGGACAGAGGTTAATAGGATAGCACTTGACTTCATCAGTGAAGGCTTAAATTATAAGAGCATAGAACATAGAATATCACAGCACAGTACAGGCCCTTTGGCTCTCGATGTTGCGCCGAACCGTGGAACCAATCCGAAGCTCATCTAACTTACGCTATTCCATCCTTGTCCGTATGCCTATTCAATGACCATTTAAATGTCCTTAAAGTTGGTGAGTTGACTACTGTTGCAGGCAGTGCATTGCACGCCCCTAGTACTCGCTGAGTAAAGAAACTATCTCTGACATCTGTCCTATATCTATCACCTCTCAATTTAAAGCTATGCAGCTCTTGCTCGCCATCACCATCCTAGGAAAAAGGCTGTCACTGTCTAACCTATCTAACCCTCTGATTATCATATATATCTCAATTAAATCGTCTCTCAACCTCCTTCTCTCTAATGAAAACAGCCTCAAGTCCCTCAGCCTTTCCTCATAAGACTTTCCCTCCATATCAGGCAACATCCTGATAAATTTCCTCTGAACCCTTTCCAAATCTTCCACATCCTTCCTATAATGTGGTGGCCAGAACTGGACGCAATACTTCAAATGTGGCTGTACCAGAGTTTTGTATAGCTGCAGCATGATCTCATGGTTCCGAAACTCAATCCCTCTACCAATAAAAACTGACGCAATGTATGGCTTCTTAACAACACTATCAACCTGGGAGGCAAATTTCAAGGTTCTATGCACCTGGACACTGAGATCTCTCTGCTCACCTACACAACCAAGAATGTTACCATGAGCCCAGTACTCTGCATGCCTATTACTCCTTCCAAAGTGAATCACCTCACACTTGCCACCTCTCAACCCAGCTCTGCAACTTTTCTATGTCTCTCTGTAACCTACAACATCCTTCATCATTATCCATAACTCTACCAACCTAAGTGTCATCTGCAAATTTACTAACCCATCCTTCTATACCCTTATCCAGGTCATTTATAAAAATGATAAACAACAGTGGACCCAAAACAGATTCTTGCGGTACCCCACTAGGAAGTGAACTCCAGGATGAATATTTCCACCACCACCCTCTGTCTTCTTTCAACTAGCCAATTTCTGATCCTAGTCAATTTCTGATCCAAACCACCAAATCACCCTCAATCCCATGCCTCCAGATTTTGTGCAATAGCCTACCCTGGGAAACCTTATCGAACGCCTTACTGAAAGTCATATACACCATATCAATCGCTTTACCCTCACCCACCTGTTTGGTCACCTTCTCAAAGAACTCAATAAGGTTTGTGAGGCACAACCTACTCTTCACAAAACCATATTGACTATCACTAATCAATGTATTCCTCTCCAGATGATTATAAATCCTATCTCTTATAACCTTTTCCAACACTTTACTTACAATTGAAGTAAGGCTCACTGGTCTATAATTACCAGGTTTGTCTCTACTTGCCTTCTTGAACAAGGGAACAACATTTGTTATCCTCCAGTCTTCTGGCACTATTCCTGAAGACAATGATGATATAAAGATCAAAGGCAAAGGCTCAGGAATCTCCTCCCTGGCTTCCCAGAGAATCCTCCAATAAATCCCATCTGGCCCAGGGGACTTATCTATTTTTACACTTTTCAGAGTTTTTTTACACTTTCCAGGGAGGTTCTGCTGAAGCTGAATAACACTTTGTTTACACCACAGCTGGAATTGTGAGTGCCGTTCTGATCATCACATCGTAGGAAGAATGTCACTGCATTGGAGTGGATGCAGGAGGTTTAGTGGAGATTTGAGGAAAAATACTTCTTCCTGGAGAATGATGGAGATGTGAAATGCACTGCCTGAGAGGATAGTTGCAGTAGGTAAGCTCAATTTTTAAAAAGTACTTGGATGTGCATTTGAAAAGTCACAGCATTCAAGGCTATAACTCTTGTACGGGAAAGTGACAGTAGAGTAGATTTAGTGTAGCTTTGGTGGCAAAGACTTGTTTGGGCTAGGTTGGATGATTTGTGATGTAGAGTGACACCAACAGTATGGATTCAGTACATACACTGCTGAGGTTATCATGAAGGACTCTCTTTCTCAACCTCTCCCCTTGCTTGAGTTCTGGCGACATACAAATTAAACCATGATCATTTGTCTTTCTCTAATGAGATAGCGGCCCTACAGTCTGGCGAAATTGTGGTGACTTGACCTTTATAATTTGGAGGTGCAGGTGTTGGACTGGGGTGTACAAATCTTGTACAAAGGGTACAAAGTTATAAAGACTTGATGGGCCAAAGGGCATCTTCTGCACAAATGACTCTGACAAAAAAAATGGTGGGTCTTTTTCTGTGTGACAGGCAGTGACTACAGGGGTACTGCAATGATCAGTGCTTCAGCCTCAGATATGAGTGGATAAATGTATGGCAGATGTAGTACAATGTGGCTTTATGTGAAGTTACATACTTTCATTTTAAAAAAAGCAGAAAGGCTTTTATTATTATTTAAATGGTGATACATTGTGAAATGTAGGTGTAGAAAGAAACCTGGTGTCCTTGTATACCAGTCAATGAAAGCAGACAGCAAGCAATTAGGAAGGCAAATAGTACATTGGCCTTGATTGCGAGAGGATTTAACTTCAAAAGTAGACATGTCTGACTGCAGTCATTATACAGGAGCTTGATGAGACCACACCTGGAAATTGTGTGCAGTTTTGTTCTCCCTCACTAACAGCACAGCAGAGTTGCCTGATACTGAGAATGTCAGGACTGCCCAATGAGGAGAAGTTGGTTCAACTGTGTCTGTATTCACTGGTGTGCCATTGTGATATTGTCCTCTGTGCAGGGCCTGGTTGTGCAATATGTAAAAGCAAATAACAACCTAGAGTTCGGGTGCATAGTGCAGACTGTCACCTGAGTGCTCCAAGCAATCAAATCGCATCTTGAGAAGACCAATGGAATCTGCATTCCCACAATATGACACCAGACACGTCGATGTCAGGTTCATGACTTGATATTGTCATGGCTAACTTCACACACACACACACACACACACACAAACACACAAACCACAGCTGATGTCCCAACTCTTGAGCGTAAAATTCACCATTTTAGGAGTCAAATTTAAATGAGTGGAAGTGTTGCATGGCTATATACAACCTTGATTAAATCATATCTGTAAAACTCTATTCAGTTCTGATCAATACATCGCATTCAAAAAGTAGATCATTGCTGGACTAGTAATTTAGTGACTAAAGGAATGTTTTGGGGAACAAACAAAAACAGCATTGATGGAGAAAAAACAGGATTAATTCACGCTTTTAGTCCAGTGACCCTTCAGATTGCTGATCTCAATATTTTGGTCATCTGGTTATAGGATCCAATCAAGAGAGATAATGAAATTGAATTAAAACAAAAATCTAATTAAAAGTCTGATGATGACCATTAAACCCAATTGACTCAAGAAACCTTTTACGGTAGGAAATCTTATGTGGTTAACTCTTAGTTGCCCTCTGAATCACTCACTGAGCCAAACAGCAGTGTCAACCACTGAAGTGTAATGAAACCAGACAGACTATCTGGCACCAACCTGGGCAAAAAAAAATCAAGGAAAAGTGTGCTGAGACTTCCAAAGTTCTCTTTACAATATCTGAGGGCTTTTGCCAAATGTAAGAGAGTATCTCTCAGATTAGTCAAGCAAACGGTGTAGATAATCATACTCAGAGAGTTGCATTTTACAGATTATGTCAGAGACACTACCATCATGAGCAGAGAAGGTATCACAGTGGTATACATTCAACAGGGAGATGCCCTACGAGCTCTCAACATTGATTCTGGCAGCCCAATACGTCTCTTGATATCAAATCAAAGGAACTTCCTGCTGGGTCAGTGGTTAGCACTGCTGCCTTACAGTGCCAGGGCCCCAGCCTCAGGTGACTGTCTGTGTACAGTTTGCACATTCTCCCCATGTTTGTGTGGGCTTCCTTCAGGTGATCTGGTTTCCTTCTACAATCCAATAATGTGCAAGTTGGGCGAATGGCTATGCTAAATTGCCCACTGTGTTCAGGGATGTGTAGGTTAGGTGCATTAGTCAGGGGTAAATGTAGAGTAATAGGGTAGGCAAATGGGTCTGACTTGTTGGGCATAATATAGGGTTTCCACACTGTAGGGATTCTACGGTTACCATGTGCTGCTCCCAACCACCAGCTATCGAATCACAACTTGGAGGAAGAACTGAGAGTCGCAAAGAAGAGTGTGGAGGCTTTAGAAAGTATGTAAAAGAGTTTTATCAGGATGTTGCCAGGTTTAGAGCCAGTGAAGCCCACATCCGATGAATTAATAAAAAAAAGAATGCTCAAGTGGCACAATGGCCTCCTCTATGAACTGTAATTCAGGCTCTCCCCCAGCCTAACTCTTGATATTTTAGAACAAGCCCTGTATCACCCCAAACCTGGTCCTGACATTAATTTTGACCAAATTATCTAATTTCAATCCCAGGCTTTCTTGTCGATTGCAAATGCATGACCGATCCAACCCCAAATTCCTTCTAAAATGAACCTGAACCATGACCCCATTTTGATTTGTCAAAAGGATGTACGCCTGCCCACCATTTTCTTAAGAGGCTCCTTGCAACAGTGGATTATTGCATTGTGCCCATTAGTTTCATTACACCATTTCCTAAAGCAATCAGATATCCTTGTGCAGTACAAGGGTTAATCCCTACAACCTCACCTGGATCAGCATATACTTTTAAACTTTTGGATCAAAGGACTCACCCTACATGTTAAAAATGATGCTGATTAACCTTTCATTTCCCCAGTTCAGAGTTCCATTTCATTTGCCAGTACTTATTTGTTAAGTATCTTCCAAAATTTTGTTTTATATTTAAAATTGAATTTGTTGTTTCACAAGTGCATTTTGAAGATTTCTGTCGGTTTAAGAAAGTTATTTGTATTCAGTGAGTCCAAAGCACAGAGAAAGTTATCTACTGACCTTTGCTCTTCATTTTCCTTCAATTCACTAAACGCTTGAGAATGGTTCTTCCAGAAATTCTACAAACAAAATAGTGAATCATTACCCTGATGCAAGGAGATATATTAGTTTTTGCAACTGTACTATCTTATAAAATTGAAAAACTTAATTGTTCAACATGATCTGAGAGTTTTGTTATTGGCCTTTTGCTGGAAAATGCATCCCTTCTTAAACTTGTGTTAGTTCAGCATTCCATATCTGGTAATTCCTGAGCAGCATGAGACCTCATCTAACTGTGTTACATTTGTAACTAGCCTTCTGCAAATATAAACAAATTTCTGTGTGAAAACAGAGGAAGTCATAAGAATTACCAATGTCATTACTCACATTTAAGATTTATCAGGTGCCACCTGACTCCATTATCATGTATTGAAAGAAGTTTTTGTTCATAGCAGGAATGGAAACTGATCTTCAAATAGGTAAAGGGATAATGTTCATCCTGACAAATGTGTATCTGCCCAGACCAATGGCAAAAAGGAGTTAGATAGGTGATTGACTCGGCAGGGATATCCAGCCTTCCAAATAAAATATATTAAAATGGATAGGTTAGGGTTGGCAGGGAGAGAGAGAAAGAGTTCCCCTACATTAACGTGAGTGAAGAACAAATATAGCTGCTCCCAAAGACTACTACAAAACACTACAAGATATATGGATGTGGGAGCATCGCTATTTCTACATTCTACAGAACGGTTTTGGGATCAGTGAAGCTTTCTCAATTGTTATGGTTATATATTTTCTTCATTTAATTATCTAATGTATATTTAAAATTGCTGCTTATAAAGGGACTCAATGAAGTATCAGAAAATTACTACAAATTGTCAACTTTCTATATTAGGTAACAATGATTACCCACCCCTAAAACCAACACTGTGAGGCCTTGAAAATATAAACTCCCGTTAAAAGAAGTAGCCATAGGAAAGGGAGAGAAACTGTTGAAGTTGTTGAATAGATTATCCCAATCTTAACAAGAGACTTACTTTGGAGATAAGCAGTAGATGTAATTTAAGTGAGAGATGATGCATTTTGGCAGATGGAACAGAGAAAAGAATATAGACATAATGGCACAGTTCTACTGAGTGTAAAAGTACAGAATATCCCAGGAATTCATAAACACAGATTTTAGAATATGGTAGGACATATTGAGACAGTAGCTTGCATTTTAGACTTCACAAATGGAGGTATTGAGAACAAAGCGGGGAAGTAAAATGAACACTTATAATGCTCAGCACTGCCATCCATCTCCAGCATGCTGCATTAGCCCTGCCTCATTCCAGCTCAGAGTTTCCTGTCCCCAGTTCCACTTCATCCTCCAGTTCACTCGAATTCTAATAAGAAACACTTTTCCTTACAGGCATTAAGGAACACAAGAAGAGCTACACACATCCCTCTGGAACCTTAGCCTCTTCCCTCTGAGTTCATATGCTAATCCAACCTCCTGTTCTGTATTTATTATCCCTTTTGATGATGAACATTCTGTACTCTGCAAAAGCCTCAGTTTTATCCCTCTGCATCCCCCATTTGAATGAGTTTCAGGCATGACATGACTTTGAACTCTTCTTCTGTTGCCTTCAACTCTGCACCCATTTCTTTGAACAAGATTCCTCTCCCCATCCCACAGATTCCTTGTATTCAACTCTAACATTCTTCTTCCACCTGGACATGTCCCTCTGGCCTGCGTTTGATCTGTTCATTGAGAATTGTTGATGAGTCTTTTGCCACCTCAATGTCTCTGCCCCACTTACCCATTCCAACTTATCTTCCTCTGAACTGACTGCACTTATGCTCTCAGATCCAACCCAAACTTTGTAGTTAACCTGTTGACAAGGATAGTGCTGTTATTGTCTGGCAGACTGACCTCTATACTGTGGAGGCTGAACACCAGCTCTCAGATACTTCGTCTTGTCTTCCCCATGGAACACCAGGCTACTGTGTCCATTATGGTCACTAGTCTCATTTCATCTGGTGATGTCCTTTCCAGTGCCTCCAAGTTCATTGTCTTCCAACCCTGCACAGCTCGCTTCTACCTCCTTCCCAAAATCCACAAACAGGACTACCTGGGCAGGCCCTTTGTTTCTGCCACAGTTCAGTTCCCACATAACTCAGCTCTTCCTGCCTTGACTTTATTTTTTCTCCCCTTATTCTGTCCTTCCCACTTACATCTGAAAATCCTCTGACATTTTAGGTCAGTTTCAGAATTTCCAGGTTGTGGGCTCCAGCCAGTTCCCCTTTACCATGGATGTGCAATCCCTTTACATGTACATCCCCCATCAGGATGGTCTCCACTTCTTCTTGAAAAAAAGGCCTGAACCATCCATTACCACCATCCTTTGCCAAGATGAGCTTGTCCTCACTCTGAGTAATTGCTCTTTTAACTTCTCTCACCCATCTGGCCATGGATACCCGCATGGGCCCCAGTTATGCCTGTCTCTTTCTGGGGTGGAACATTCTGTGTTCCAATCCTGCTCCAGCCCTGACCCACAAGTCTTTCTCCTGCATATTGAGAATATCAGTGCTACTTCCACTTCTCATCCAGAATTAGAAAGGTTTATCAATTTAGCATCCAATTTCGATCCCACTCTCACCTTCACCTGGTCCATCTCTTACTCCTCCAATCCCTTTCTCAACATCCCTGTTTCCATTTCTGGGGATAGGCTGGCCACCATAATCTACTAAAACATGCTAACTTTCAGTTACCTTGACTACACATCTGCTTTCTGTAAAGGTTCCATTCTATTCTCCCAGTTTCTCCATCTCCTTTGCAACTGATCTGATGATGCCAACTTCGACAAGGGGGGTTCTGAAACATCCACCATCTTTCTCAGTCAAGGATGTCCCAGCAACATGATTTACAGGACACTCAACTGGGTCCAACACAACTCCCCCACTTCAGCTTTCACTCCCTCTCTTCCTTCTCACAACAGCGATAGGATCCCCTTTGTCCTCACTTATCATCTCCCCAGTACCCACATTCACAGGATCATTAACTGCCATTTCTTCCACCTCCATGGGATGCCACCACCAGCCATTATTCTCTCCTCCCTTTTCAACTTTCTGTAGAGACTGTTCTTTTCAGGACATCCTTGTCCACTCCTCCTTCATTCTCAACACTCCTCTGCCAATTTACTTCCTCCTTCCTCATCATCTACGGACCCAAACACATCTTCCAGGAGAAGCAGTGCTTCACCGGTACTTTACTCAATCTAGTCTATTGTATTCACTGCTCACTATGCGGTCTCCTGTACACTGGGGAAATGAGGTACAAAATGGGTGACTGCAGAACACCAAGATTCTGTCTGCAAAACTGATCCTGAACTTCCACTGTGTTCCCTGGGCAGCATCTCTGTCTCAGACATGCTGCAGTGCCTCAGTGAAGTTCCATGCAAGTTGGGGAACAGCACTCAATTTTCCGCTTGGGAACTCTGTGGCCTTCTGGACTCTCTTTCGAGTGTCATGGACCAGGTCAGACACCCTCAAAAAAGTTCAAGAAAGAAGCTCGGACCGTAATTTTTCTAGTTTTTTTTAAGCAGGTATAATGTGGATATTCCAGGAGTGATGTAGTTAGCCCAATCACTTAGTTTTAAACAAAACAGAATTTATTTACAAGATTACTTGAATGAAATACAAAAAGAGAACAGAATATAGAATAACTTAACTTATCTGAAAACCCAATAGATTATCCCAACTTAATGATGCAGTTCTAAATACTTGAAACAAACCCCATAAATACTCCTTAGCAAAAATGATAAAATCAAACACAGGTCCTTAAAGGAGAGATGTCAGAGAGAGGGAGGATCAGCATGGACCTGCTTCTATGGGTCCAGCAGCTTCAAAACTGACCTACTAGTAACTCTGAACCCAAACCAGATCAAAGCTGAGCTGGGAGAACTGGCCACCCCCCCTTTCATTATGCAAGAGTTTTTTTTTCAAACTTAAAAGCTTCCTCAATTTCCCGAGGGCAGCACAGTAGTTCACTGGTTAGCGCTGTTACCTCACAGCGCCAGGTACCCAGATTTGACTTGCACATTCTCCCCGTGTCTGTGTTTCCCCCGGGTGCTCCGTTTTCCTCCCACAGTCCAAAGATGTGCTGCTTAGATGAAATAACCATGCTAAATTGTCCATAGTTTTCAGGGATGTGTAGATTAGGCACATTAGTCAGGGGTAAATGTAGAGCAATAGGGTAGGGGAATGGGTCTGGGTGGGTTACTCTTTGGAGGGTTGCTGTGACTCGGTGGGCCGAATGGCCTGTTTCCACCTGTAGGGATTCTATGATTCTTCGTAATCAACCCAGATATTTTGGAACTTGTGTCTTTACGACCTCTTGAAAAAAAAACAAGGACAACCTAACCTTATTAAAGGAGCATCATCATCATCATCACGAGTCCAACAATTTTAGGCTTAAGCACCTTCTCTGATGTCCTTACCCAAATCTCCACACCAGGCCTTGTCATCACATGGGTTGTTACGGCGCACAACCATTGTCAACTACTTATAGACTCCATTAGAATCAAACATTCTCCCAGGCTTACCTTTACCCAGTCCTTTGCCCAACCTCTTCCTCTCCCTTCTATCTAGATCAGTTGTTTACTTCCCACTGTATCTTCTGCATATATATCAATCTCTTTGAGCTAGCATCATTTGGTAAGAAGTTTTGCTGGATTTGAAATGTTAACTCTGCTTTCTCTCCACAGATGCTGCCAGACCTGCTTCTTTTTTTAAGCAATTTCTGTTTCTGTTTCCAGCATCTACAGTTCTTTGAGTTTTTTGAACATTTATGAAGCTGTGGTTAGATCAGAATGGAAGAACTTGAGCTAGAGCTAGAATAATCTGTTGAACCTGCTCTAAGTACAATCATGGCTGATTGTAGGATCAACTCCAGTTACCTACTTAACACGCTTCTCTTGATCCCTGCCAAACCAATGATCTGTCTATCCTCGCCTTAAACCCAGAAAATATGGCAGTGTCCCTTTCAAAGTAAGGCATTTCTCTTCATCTCAGTCCTAAATGATTAACCTCTCACCCTAAGATTGTGTCCTACAGTTTAGGTTCCCTAGCCAGAATAAAAAAAACCTCTCAGTTGAATTTTACTTTCTTTGGTTAAATCTGAGCTGCGCTGAGTTTTTTTGGAGGGTTTTTCCACTGTGTTGCATTAGTAACCTACTTGTCCGAAGGAATATCCATCATCCAATTCCAGTCCCACTTTATCACTACCAATTGTTCTCAGTACATCTCATACCTCATTAGATATTCATGAAAAACAGGCACTCTTTGTGTCTCTGCCACCTTTAAAAGACCACTGTGCACCCACACAAATTAGCAACCCAGCCTTGCCCCACACTGGTAATGTCACGGCACAACAGCCATGGAGTCACAGTATCCAAGCACATGGCTGTCACTTCCTCATTCATTCTTTCACTCTAATCATAACTTAACACCAGGCCACATTGTATGTAACTATATTCCATCTGAACAACCTCAAAGTCAGGGCTATCCTTTTCATAATGACGACTGGAGACCCACAGATTATCCAGTAGGTGCACATTGCATATGGGCAACCCGCTCACAATTCAGAGACTGCCTGTATTGGCTTTAAGACTTGCCTAAACAGTGCTATCAAGCAGCTTCTGCTTACCAATGACCTGCTCACAGATAATCCAGTTTGAGTTCCACCACAGCTACTGGCTCCTAATTTCATGACAGCCTTAGTTCAAACATGGACAAAAGGAGTTGAATTCCAGAGGTGAACAGAGTGACAGCCCTCGACATCAAGGTTACATTTGACCGAGTGTGGTATCAAGGAGCCCCAGCAAAACTGGAATCAATGGGCATCGGGTGCAAACTTTCCACTAGTTGGAGTTATACTTAACAAGAAGGAAGATGGCTGTAGCTATTGCAGGCAAGCCATTTCAGCTCCAATACATATATGGTAGAATTCCTCAGGATGGTTTCCCAGACCCAACCACCTTCAATTGCTTCATCAATGAAATTCCCTCCATTGTAAGGCGAGAGAGGGGATGTTCATTGAATATTGTTCAGCACCATTTGTGATTCCTCAGATAATGAAGCAGCAAGGCATAATAATATGTCCGTGACTACCTGGTCAGGTCCACACACCCCTATAACCCACTCTCCCAGCCTGGCACCTTCCCCTGCCACCGCAGGAACTGTAACACCTGCACCCACACCTCCTCCCTCACCTCTATCGAAAACCCTAAAGGAGCCTTCCACATCCACCAATATCATTTATTGTATCTGTTGCTCCTGATGCAGTCTCCTCTACATTGGAGAGACTGGGCGCCTCCTAGCAGAGCGCTTTAGGGAACATCTCTGGGACATCCGCACCAATCAACCACACCGCCCCGTGGCCCAACATTTCAACTCCCTCTCCCAATCTGCTGAGGACATGGAGGTCCTGGGCCTCCTTCACCGCCGCTCCCTCGCCACCAGATGCCTGGAGGAAAAACGCCTCATCTTCCACCTCGGAACACTTCAACCTCAGGGCATCAATGTAGACTTCAACAGTTTCCTCATTTCCCCTTCCCCCACCTCACCCTAGTTCCAAACTTCCAGCTCAGTACTGTCCCCATGACTTGTCCTACCTGCCTATCTTCTTTTCCACCTATCCACTCCACCCTCCTCCCTGACCTATCACTTTCATCCCCTCCCCACTCACCTATTGTACTCTAGGCTACTTTCTCCCCACCCCCACCCTCCTCTAGCTTACCTCTCCACGCTTCAGGCTCTCTGCCTTTATTCCTTATGAAGGGCTTTTGCCCAAAACATTGATTTCGCTGCTCCTTGGATGCTGCCTGAACTGCTGTGCTCTTCCAGCACCACTAATCCAGAATCTGGTTACCAGCATCTGCAGTCATTGTTTTTTACCTTTAAGACATAATAATAGTCAGGCTTGGGCTGACAAATGGCAAAGAATATTTGTGCCACATCAGGGCCAGGCAATGTCTATTGTTTTGCCTCACTGGGATAGCACGCTGAAAATTAGCCACTGTATTCTTGCACTTGTCACAGAAGTTGAAGGTCTAATCAAAGCATGCAAAATTTTCCTAATTTACCTGACTGTTTAGATCAAGGTTAACAGAATGGTCACAATCAAGGTACTTAACAAGAATTCCAATATTTTATGAACAAATAAATTTTAGCTATCCTATACAATAGATTGTTGACCTTGAATTCTTACGAGTTAAAACTCTAACTCTAATTCTCGTACAAAACTCTCCCTTTACACACTTACGGATAGACACAGACAAAAACGGGTGTAGTGGGGGTAAGAAAAAAAAACTGGGAAGGTAATTCAATAGTTGTTCTCCGCAGGATTCGCTGAAACGATTGTTTGCTTGCTAGAATTGCTGTTTTCAATTTTTCTTCTCTCTTACAGGAGACAGAGTAACTGGTTCACAAAGTATAAAGTCTCTGATTTATTGGTTTAAAGTAACAGTTTACAGCACATGGTGAGGGAAAATAAACTACTACAGCTATTTTCTATACCACATCCCCTTTCAGACATCCAAATGCTTATCCTAAAATTGTTCATACCCACAAACTGTTCAGCTACCCAGAACTAACCACATAGGTGCTGCCAGGCCTTTGTCATCCACAGCTGGTTACAAACCAATCCGCAAAACCAATCAGCTACCTGTTGCTGGCCAAATGTCACTTTGTACACATTCACTTCTGCCAATTGTAAATAACCTTCTCCACTGCTTGGACAAAGTATGCTAAGCATCACTTATAATGAGTTTCAATAATTTTGTTAGGATCCAGCTGACTCCCTGAAACCCGGCCACCATCTACAAAGTACAGGTGAGGGGTGTGATGAATGCAATTCCAACAAAACTCATGAAGTTTGACAGAACCCAGAAAAAAAACAGACTGCTTGAGTGGTAGCATATGTGCTCAAATATTCAGTCTCTAACCTCCAATGCTCAGTAGCAGCTAACAGGTGTGTACAGTTCAACAAAATTTGCTGCAAAAATTCATCAAGACTCTTGAGACAGCACCTTCTAAACCCATGATCAGTACCATTTAAATTCAGATGCCAAGGTCAAGAGCAGCAGATATCTGGGAGCATTACCACATGGACATTTCCCTCCAAGCCACTCATCATTCTGACTTGAAAATACATTGCTGCTTTTCTACTGTTGCTGTGTCAAACGTCTGAGAACTCCCTCCCTAAAAGCACTGTGGTTCTACCTGTACCAAATGGACTACAGTAGTTCACGAAGGTAGGCCACTATGACCGTCTCAACTGGAGATGGTCAATAAATGCTGGGCAGGCAGTGTTGTCTACAGACCATGAATGAATAAAAAAAATTTCAGCAAAGCACCCCTGCAAGTGTGCTGCCTCTCAGATCCAACCATTTCTTGTCCTGGAAGGTATGTGAAAGTGTCATTATTACAATCTCTTTGAGGATAATTGTTGATTGCTGTAAGAATCCATCTGGCTCACTAACATCCTTTGGAGAAGGACATTTTGCCAACTTTACTTGGATGTGTTTTCAGACCCACGGTAAAATGTTTGGCCCTTGACTCTTCCTGAAAGGCCTAGGAAGCCAGACAATTGTATCAAAACACAATAAAGTGTGAACAAAGGAATGAAACTGGACATCTACCCAGTATCGATCTTATACATATATACTCCTGGATAATCAATTGATGAACTGGGTATTTCTAGCTTGAAGAGGTTTCATCATGTGATTCCTTGGCAAACATTTAAGTGTCAAGGGGAACTGATAGATGATTTGTTGTTTTGTGGAAAAACAAGTAATTTTGGAAAAAAGACATTGTAGTGATTGTAGCAAGGTCAGCCAGATGGACTTCTTCGAATATAAGTTCTGTGATTGGAGCTGTTAATCTGGTCCAGTCATGTAGCTTTGGCTGACAGATATGAACAAGAGTGTCATACATCCTGTTCACTCTGAGAGCTGGCACTCGGGGAGCTGGATCAGTGTTAAGGACTCTCCATAAGTTTAGAAAAATAATGGGGCGGTGGTGGGGGAGGTATGACGCCGTGGATTGTAATGAAGGATGTTGTAGGTTACAGAGGAATATAGATGAGTTGCAGAGCTTGGCTGAGAGGTGGCAAATGGTGTTTAATGCAGAAATGTGTTGTGATTCACTTTGGAAGGAGCCACAGGAATACTGGGCTAATAGTAAAATTCTTGGTAGTGTAGATGAGCAGAGAGATCTCGGTGTCCATGTACATAGATCCCTGAAAGTTGCCACACGGGTTGTTAAGAAAGTATATGGAGTATTGGCTTTTATTGGTAGAAGGATTGAGCTTTGGAGCCATGAGATCATGTTACAGCTGTACAAAACTCTGGTATGACCATGCTTGGGGTATTGCGTACAGTACAGTACACATTATATGTGAACGCATTGGAAAGGGTTCAGTGGAGATTTACTAGGATGTTGCCTCAAATGGCGGGAAGGTCTTATGAGAAAAGGCTGAGGGACTGTCTTCATTAGAGAGAAGAAGGTTAAGAGGTGACTTAATTGAGACATATAAGATAATTAAAGAGTTGGATAGGGTGGAGAGTGAGAGCCTTTTTCCTCGGATGATGGCGGCCAGCACAAAGGTACATCGCTTTAAGTTGTGAGGTGATAGATATAGGACAGATGTCTGAGATTGTTTCTGTATTCAGACAGTAGTAGGGGCTTGGAATGCCCTGCCTACAACAGTAGTAGACTCGCCAACTTTAAGGGCATTTAAATGGTAATTGAATAAACACATAGATGAAAATGGAATAGTTTAGGTTGGATGGTCTTCAGATTGGTTCCAGAGGTCGGCACATCAACACTTTTTGAACACTTTTTGTAATTTAGCATGGCCAATCCACCTAACTTGTACATCTTTGGATTATGGAAGGAAACCACAGCTCTTGGCGCAAACCCACGCAGACAAAGGGAGAACATGTAAGTTCCACCAAGACATCCGCCCGAGGCTAGAGTGGAACTCAGATCCCTGGTGCTGAGTGACAGCAGTGCTAA
Organism: Hemiscyllium ocellatum; assembly: GCF_020745735.1. Taxonomy (NCBI): domain Eukaryota; kingdom Metazoa; phylum Chordata; class Chondrichthyes; order Orectolobiformes; family Hemiscylliidae; genus Hemiscyllium; species Hemiscyllium ocellatum. Next base: position 5,706,906 of record NC_083415.1, on the reverse strand, counting down.
CCACTGAGCCAGAATTTCTGTGTTTTTATGTTTCTGTTACATGACAACTGATTTTTGTTTTACAGCTTTTGAGGGAATGAGATATCAACATAACCCAGGTTATCCAGGAAATTGTCAACACCAAACAAATCTTTTGATAAAAGGTGCATAATTACAGTGTGGAAGCAAGCCATTCAGCCCATCGGTGAGGAGAATGTGAGGACTGCATATGCTGCAGATCAGAGTCGAGAGTGTGGTGCTGGAAAAGTACAGCAGGTCACGCAGCATCCGAGGAGCAAGAGAATCGCATTTTGGGCATAAACCTTCATCAGGATGATTGTCCGGCTCCTCAGATGCTGCCTGACCATTGCATCACTGCACTGCCCCAAATTAATACAAAAGTTAAAAGATGCAAGAAGTTAAATGCTCAAGTTACACTTAAGTTTATTGTTTACAATTTCGGAAATCAACTATTAAAACATTCCATTTACTAAGAAAGGAAATGATATAGTGTACTGTATTGCACTGCAATTTAGTACATTTAGGACATGATACTTCATATAGCAGCAACTGAACTTTACTAGGAAGAGACTAAAATGTGATAGAAGAGCCATACTCAATAACCCTTGTACTTCTAATTCTACATTTCTCTGACTGAATATATGACAGTTGCTGTTCCGAGAACTTTAGGAAAGGTTTGGAGGGATATGGGTCAGGACCAGGCAGATGGGACTAGTTTAGTTTGGGATATGGTCGCATGGACTGGTTGGACCAAAGGGTCTATTTCTGAGCCGAATGACTCTGTGATTCTGAAACTTCACAGAATTATATCCCCAAGTTTGTTCCCAGTTAAGGAACAAATGTTTTTCAAAATTCTTCTCTATATTTTCAAAGCCCTCCATGGCCTTTCTCCTTTGTATCTTCATTGCCCTCCAAGATATCAGAACTCCATTAATTATGATTTCTTGAGCATCCCCAATTTTAATTGCCCAGTAACTGTCTTGTGGTAATAACTTCAGATGCCAAGATAAATGGCTAAACAAGACAGATGATATTATAGTTTGAATAAATGGGCAAATAAAACAGCATATGGAATTCAGTTTAGGGACGCATGAGTCATCCAATTTGTAGATGGCAACAAACTAAGAATTATGGAGGACTGGTTTATGAATAGAAATATGTATACATTTCTGTATAGAAATCATGAAAAATTAATGCACAGTCAGTATAAGCAATTTAAAACAATTTGAAAAGCTTTTGGAATGTTAGACTTCATTTCAAAGTACTAGACTAGACTAGGCACCAAGGGTTAAAAACTAGTAAACACTCTTACATAGTGTGTTAAAATCTCATTTAGAGTACTATTTGTATTTCTGGATACACATACTGGCCTATTCTCACAACACCAGATTATAGTCCAACAGGTTTATTTGGAAGCACAAGATTCCGAAGCACTGCTTCTTCATTAGCTGGTTGTCACCTGATCACAACCATTACGTGATTTTTAACCTTGCCCACCCCAGTCCAACACTGGTTCCTTCAAATCATGGCCTATTCTCCAAAGTGATACTAAGGCCAAATGAATTAACTGATTAGGAAAGGCTGTTTGGACCAGGTTGCATTCTGTTGTATATTGAGGACTGGTGGGCACTTAATGTAATGAAATTATTTGACAGGATGGACAGACATAAGCTATTTTTTACAGATAGTTGAGTTAAACAGTTTCTCAAGCTGGCTAGAGGGTGAAAGTGACACTTATCAAAAGGTGAGGTTAGTAAAATTTTTCTTGAATCAGCGAGGCAACTATTTGGCTGTATTTTGTTCATCATAAACCAAATCGCTGTAATTTGTGTGATAATTAACATGCAGTAACTATGATAGATTTGTTCAAAGACATTTGAAATCGTTCCAAACTATCAATGGAGACAAAACAATGCTCATTATATTTTGTGGATTAAAAATGACAATCCCATTCTATCATCTGATGCTTAAAAACTGAGTGCCAATATATATGTCATCACCATTTCTAGCAAACTATTATAAACAGTTTAAAAAATACAAAATGACAATAAAGAGAGGCAATTAGTTCGACTATAATTCGGTATGGTGTGTACTCATGACACAATTAACTGTTTAAGACTCCTATATAACTGTACATACTGTCAGTTCTTTTTCCATCATCTTTAGTGACTGAGAATCTTTTTCAAACCGCTCCAGTTCTTGGGTGAAAATTGTTTGAAATTTGTTCAGTCTCTGTAACCTACAAAAACAACACAAATGTTCGTATTGAGAATCTTGAAAATATCATAACAACTGGTCTTTCTTCCTGATGTGTTTTAAATCAAAATGCACAACAGACGCAACCTGTGTAAACGTATAATAAATGAAATGGGCTGTCAGTGTGGCACACCTTCATATTACGGTAACATAACATTCTTACAGTTTAGGTCCTTTAGGATTTTCTCTCTTGTTTGCTGCTCTGCAAATAAAAAGCTAAACAAGTTATTTTGTTAATAATTTTTGTCTCATTAAGAAGTCTGCAGACAAATTCACACCTAACAAACTGCTCTGAAAATTCTTCTCACATTTTGGCAGCTAATGACAAATTCCACTACAGCTACTGAGACAATACACGAACAAGCAGTACCATTCAAAATAAAACAACTCACAACACCCTTATTAAAAAAAAACTTATCTCCCAACGTGAAATTAATGCACAATGAATTCATTTTTCTCTGGCTGTGTACCATTTTTCATTTAAATCTATTCACTTTTGAGATACTTTGTTCACAGACATACAATCGTTGCTGATTTTCAGTGGTGAAATGAGAAAATCCACTGAAACATAACATTTTATAGTGGTATAATCTTTGCTTTTGGAAAGCTACTTGTCAACTGAGGCAGTCTAATTAGTTTCAGATTGTTTAGTTAGTTAGGATATAATCAGCAAAGATAAAAATTAGGCAATGCCTGTTGTAAACCAAAATATCTAGTCAACATATGGTGCAAATTAATCAGATAAGAACTTTCCTCCATAAACTGTCATGTGTAAAAGCAGGATATTTGAGAACTATTGCATTTAGACTAATGCTGAAAGACTGGCTTATCTTTTCTATGCCTGAATAATAGTCCTGAGTGTGATCCTAAAAACACCTATTAGATTTTTAAATTTAATGACAACAGAGTCTGGCATAGTTGGTGTGATGCGTAATGCTCTGGGATGAGCATTTGAGTAAGTTACAGTTGATAGCTGCACCTGACTGATACTGACAAAATCCATAAGACTAAAAGACACAGGAATAAAACGTATGTCATTCAGCTCATTGAGGCTACTTTGCCATTCAATGAGATCAAGGCTAATCTGATAATCTTCAACTCCACTTCTAGCCTTTTTCCCCATAACTCTTGATTCCCTTCCTGATTCAAAATCTGTCTATCCCAGCCTTCAATATACTAAAGGACTCAATCTCTACATCCCTCTGTGGCAAACATTTCCACAGATTCACTACCCTCACACAGGAGCATTTCCTTCTCATCTCTGTCATAACTGGGCAACTCTTTATTCTAAGATGATTCCTCATACCTAGCATCAGGTGAGCAAACATGCTCTGGACTGCTTCCAATACCAATACATCTTTACTTAGTTAAAGGGCTCAAAGTTGATTACAGTACTTCAGCTGCGGTCTGATTAGTGACTTAAAAAGTTTTAGCAAAATCTCCTGACTTTTATACTCCATTCCATTTAAGGTAAAGGTCAATATGCCATTGGCCTCCCGATGATATGCTGGATTTTTCTGATTCATGATGAGGACTCCCGAATCTCTATAGTTTGTATCCTTCTGCAGTCTTTCTCCATTTAAATATAATTCAGCTCCTCATTTCTTCCTGTCAAAGTGCAAAGCCTCATATTTCATCACATTATTTCAATTGTCAAGTTTTTGCTCAACATGCTTATATCCTTAAAATCCAAAGAAACTGAACGAAGACTCAGAGCAGGAGAAACCAGTTCAGGAAACCAGACTGCAATGGTGAGATAGGAAATCCAAAGCCAGGTCAGACCATTCAGGAATTGCTAGCGGAAGAAGGCAGCGAGGCTGTGAGGTCAGGAAACTAAGATCCTGCAGACTGGTGGTTGCCTGAAAGAAAGACATAATGTACGTTTCGGGGAGATTTTGTCTTTATTCACTTGTGGGACATTGGTGTTACTGAACAGGTCAGCATCTATTACTTGTCTCTAGTTGCTCTTGGGAAGGTGGCGCTGAGCTGCCTTCTTGAACTGCTACAGATCACGTGCTGTAGGTAGACCCAGAATGCCATCAGAGAGTAGATTCCTGGATTTTGACTCAAAGGAAGGAATGCTGGTTAAAGCACAGCAGGTCAGGCAGCATCCAAGGAACAGGAAATTCGACGTTTCAGGCCAGAGCCCTTCATCAGGAATGACTGATGAAGGGCTCTGGCCCGAAACGTCGAATTTCCTGTTCCTTGAATGCTGCCTGACCTGCTGTGCTTTAACCAGCAACACATTTTCAGCTCTGATCTCCAGCATCTGCAGACCTCACTTTTTACCCAAAGGAAGGAATGACTGTATATTTCCATGTGAGGATGCTGAGTAGCTTGAAGGGAACTTGCAGATGGAGATATTCCCAAGACCTGTTGCTCCTGTCCTTTTAGATATTGGTGGTCATACTTTGATGGCTTCCTGTAGGTAGTACACATTGCTGGTGGAGGGAATGGATGTTTGTGGACATGGTGCCTATCAAGCAGCCTGCTTTATCTTGGATGGTATCAAGTTGAACCTGTACCTGTCAGGAGTATTCTTTCATCCTTCTCAATTGAGTCTTGTAGATGGCTGTCAGGTTTTGGGCAGTCAGAGAGTGAATTAGTTGCTACAGTATTCCTAGCCTCTGATCTGCTCTTGTAGCAACTCTAATTATATGGCTGGTCAAGTTAATTCTCTGGTTAAAGGTAACCACCAGGATGCTCATAGTTATAAAAATGCCAATGAATGTAGCTCTTTTGGAGCCTTGGATGGAGGTGAGGGAGGAGGTGTGGGCGCAGGTTTTGCAATTCCTGCAGTGGCAGGGGAGGGTGCCAGGATGGGAGGGGACTTTGTAAGGGGGTGTGGACCTGACCAGGTAGTCAGCCTTCCACATCCATCAAAGTTTCACCTGCACATCCACCAATGTCATTTATTGTATCTGTTGCTCCCGATGTGGTCTCCTCTACAATAAGGAGACTGGATGCCTCCTCGCAGAGCACTTCAAGGAACATGTCCGGGACAGCCGCATCAATCACTCCCACCGCCCAGTGGCCCAACATTTCAACTCCACCCCCCCGCCCCGACTCTGCCAAGGACATGCAGGCCCTGGGCCTCCTCTACCGCCACTCCCTCACCACCCAACGCCTGGAGGAAGAATGCCTCATCTTCTGCCTCAGAACACTTCAACCCCAGGGCATCAATGTGGACTTCACCAGTTTCCTCATTTCCTCTCCCTCCCACCTTACTCCAGTTCCAACCTTCCAGCTCAGCACTGTCCTCATAACCTAACCTGCCCGCCAATCTCTATCCCTGATGAAGGGCTTTTGCCCAAAACGTTGACTTTCCTGCTCGTCGGATGCTGCCGGACCTGCTGTGCTTTTCCAGTACCACTCTGATCTAAACTCTGGTTTCCAGCATCTGCAGTCCTCACTTTTGCCGAGTTGATCTTAGAATAGGATAAAAGGCTAGCACAACATCAAGGGTCGAAGGGCCTGTACTGTGCTGTACTGTTCTGTGTTCCAATATTCCTCTAAAGAACTCAGTCCTGTTTGTGTTTAGTTACAATCTGTCTGGTCAGCATAGGTCCCACCTCATGAGGTCTTAACTCGTTTGTTAAATTAGCAATCATTTAACAATAGGCTAAACCACAGAACAAATAAAAAAAGGGTATGAGGACACATAGCAGTTGTCAGGCATTAATGCATTTCTCATACATGAATACTGATAAAAATATTGAACAGCAGCACAATGAAACTGAAGAAAAGGAACAGGAACATCAGGGGTGCAGCTGCAATTCAATGACAAATGACTGACATAACAACTGATGATAATGGAGGAATGAACAAGAATAAATCTATAAAAGTGATGAGAAGTGATCATTCTGAATACTAAACTTTCTGATGAAGCACAGGCACAAATGCTTTTTCCTCACCGATGCTTCCAGACCTGCAGAGCTTTTTGTTTTGTTTCAGATATTAAGCATTCACAATTCTTTGTTTTATTCAAGAACTTGCAGGCAATCGTCAATCAAGTAGAAAAATAAGGAGTGTGTTAAGGTGTAAGAGTTTGGATGTCGGACATTACAAAAAAATTCCAATATTTCTAGAATTGCGGAAAGCTCTGAATTAGCTTCTGAGCACAGAGTTGTTCCATTTTGATGACATTAAATACAATAATGCAAACCTGTAGCTGTGGATCTGAAGGCTTGTTGATGACATCCTTTGTTGAGCAGATTTCAGAGAAAATTTGGTAAAAGTGTCAATCCTTTGAGAGTGTTTCTGCAGAGTAAATAAATACATTGTGAATAATTTCAAATCTCAGTGATAATATGAATGTAACTAACACAAAGATATGATTTAAGAATTTGGCCTCGCCAGTCTGCTCCTTCATTCAATAAGATCAGGTTTCACGTCTTTCTTGACTGTTGTCCACAACTTTTGATTCCCTCTTTAGCCAAGCGTGTATTCACACCTGCCTTAAAAATATTCAATATTCTGCCTTTGCCATTTTCTGGGAAAGGGAAATCCAAAGAGTCACTACTCTCTGAGAGAAATAATTTTCCTAATCTCTGTTTTAAAGACTCCTTATTTTTAAATAGTGTCTGCAAAACCTGGTCCTTTCAACATCATTCAAAATGGCAAAAGGAATCAAACAACTTCGATAATCCCTTGGCAAGAATGATAGAGAGATGGGCAACATTTTTTAAAGAATAGACCACGATGGAAGCCACTCTGGCCCTTCATGATTACATAATTTAACACCTTGCAGTATAATCCATTAATAACCAATGAATTATTCAAATGTTGTAAGAACGATGTTAATCTATAAACAGATGATAAAATTGCACAGAGAACAGTAACATGAGACACAGACCATGTAATTAAGGAGTGTAGCACCACTGGTGCTATCACTATACATCAGATTGTGGCCAATGGTAGAAACCAGCAGAGGTGACAATTGTAGCCATTTCTAGATTGACATCCCAGTGCTTGGAAGAATGCTTGCTCAGTTTAATTTATGTATTGTTACAATTCATTGTGATAGCATGCCAGTATTTAAGTCTAGCTACTCTGAAATTGTCACAAAACTTAAAGTTTCTATAAAATACATGAACTTTCCCATTTATGTGATATCCAGGCCAGGACTGATAGAAAGCATTCACCATGTTTCTGTACAAGAATCACTATTTAATAGAAATAGTTAGACTCTAGCTAGAGGTAAGTAGTTTTAAATCATTAACATATGATATGACTAATTAAAACACCAATCCTCTCATGAACTTCCCTTTACACAGGCAGGCAGACAGACAAACAGACAGGATAAACTGGGTTACGTATAGAGGAAAAAATCTGGAAATGATAGTTCAGTATCTTTGTTTCCAGGATGTGTTATTAAGATGATCTTTATGACTCTTCTGCTGGCCAGCATGTTGCTTCAGTTGTCTTTCTCCAGATGGTTCCATTGGTTCTTAAGACATACAAGGTAGCTAACTCTCCCAAAAGAATGTATCAAATAAAAATCACTGAATAGACATTGTAGAAAAGAAAACAAAAACTGATTTTCTTCAAGATAACAGTGAGTTTTGATTGCAGAGAACATAGAGCTGGGGGAGGATATAATACTTCTTTTCCTCTGTTAACTCATTCCTAAATTCAAGCTGTTCAGTTACTTGAGAACCAATTACAAAACTGTTGGCAGACAAAAAGGTCTCTGCAATTGATAACTGGTCACTAGTCTACATATCAATCAATTTTTTCTTTCCAACAAAAGCTTCATCTGAACATTCTGCCTTGGCTCCAAATCATCTATAATTCAAATTTCAATTACTACTTGTTCAATCAATTGTTTACAATACATCTTGCTTTTCAAAATTACAGTCACCCATTGAAACATTCTAATTTTAGTCCTCAGTTTTTAAAAAAAAACACAAAATAAACCATCAGGAAATATCTTATCATGATGTTATTTCTTGGATATTTCAGAAACTTACATTATACGTGCACTGAAAACTTGTGCTAATCATTCTCAGTTAAACATGTCTTAGCAGCACAAAGGTTTACCCTCCCTTCCAATCAACATTTATAAAATGGGAAGGTGATGACCAAGAAGTATTATTGCTGGACTGTTACTTGGAGATCCAAGTTATGTTCTAGGGGTCCGGGTTCAAATCCTCATGGCAGATGATGGAATTTGAATTCAATTAAAAAACCCTGAAATTAAGTGTCAAATGATGACCATAAGTCTACTGTTGATTATTGGAAAACTCCATCTGGTTTACTAATATCTTTTAGGTAAGAAACCTGCAATCCTTACTTGGTCTGGCCTACATTTGACTCCAGAACCACAGCAATGCCTTCTGGACAATTACGGTTGAGCAAAAAATGCTGGTTCAGTCAGCAATGCCCTCGTCCCATGAAGATCAAACAAAAAGGCTTAAGTGATTGTGATCTCAGTTCCACATTCTCATTAAACCTGATAAACTTTGACTCCCTTGCAGCAGAGACAATGAATTCTGAAATGGAAGGAAGCAGATTTGTATACACTAGACCTTACCCACCAAAGATTCTTTTGAGGATTTCTTTTATCTCCAATGAATCTAGGAGGCTGTTTGATATCACTAATATGTTCTACAAAGACTCCACTGACATATTCCCTGCTATTCTTGTGTGGATAGAGGAATAACTAATTTAACAATTCGTGCAGTATGAACTTCGTGCCACAACCTTTTGCATGATACCTTAGCAACTGGCATTTGTAATAATCCGCCCAGTTCACTTTAGCTAACTGTAAGCCTATTTATTTAAATTTCCTCTAGTTAAGTTAAACACAGTTATTTATGAACCAAGTTTCTCTCTTAGAATTGAATAGTCCATTACATTATGTTATGATAATATTTTCCAAGTGGTCTTTTATTGTGGGGTCCTTTATTAATTCAGCCTCATTACCTGTTACCAGATCTGATTGGTTGCATTACATATTGCTCTTGGAATGAATCCTAATGGTGTCTATGATTTTGTTGTTTTAGGTACCTTTTCTAATTTGATTAAACCACTCAATATGAAGATTAAAGTAACTTACAACTATCACAATTCTTTTCAAATATTGCTATTATTTATTGATTTGTACTCATTCTTTCTCTTTTTGGGATTTTTGGGCTACTTTTTGGGATTCTACACACTATTTGTACCAATGTCTTCTTTCCTTGTTCTTAGCTCCATCCAAATGGACTCTATATCATCAGAGCCTAGACCATATCTCACAACTCTCCTCATTTTATCCATTATTAACAGTGCTACCCTACCACCTTATCCTTCCTCACTTTTTTCAAAGGTCAAATATTCCTCAATGTGAAGCTCCCAGTTTTGAACTCCTTGTAAACATGCACTCGTATGGCTATGAAACCATATTCATTTTCCTCAATTTGTACCATCAGTTTGCCTACCTTATTCCAAATGTTTCATGCATTAAGATAGATGTGTTCTTTTGTGAGATTTCCCTACTGTTTTCTGCTTTCTTGATGCAACCTGACAGAAAAGGACATTCACACATTCTGTCTGTACCTTTTTTATGACAATCAGCCCTGCCACTATACTGCATTTTAACTTTCTCTTTGAACTTTGATTTTTTTAATTTCCATGCAACTAAACCAACACTCCACTATTTAGTATAAATCTATGGCCCTAGTTATGCAATTTGCCAGGACTCTGATCCCAGCATGATTCAGGGCGCAATCCATTCCATTGGAACAGCTCCCTCCTTCCCCAGAACAGGTGACAACACCCCATGAATTCTAACTCATTTCTCCCATGCCAATTTTTGAGCCACACATTTACCTCTTTAGTCCTAATGGCGCTACGCCAGTTAACTTGTGGCTGAGGTAGTAATCTGGAGATTATTACCTTTTTCAGATCTGTGTTTTCAGTTAGCCCTTAGTTGCTCATAATCCCTCAGCAAAACCTCTTTCTTCATTCTATCTATATCAATAGATCAGGACAACTGAATCTTTTCCTTCCGACTCAAGTTCCTCTGCAGCATAAACATCCTGAACATTGGCACTAGGTAAGCAACACAATCTTTAGAATTTTTGATCCTGGCAACAAAGAACAGTGTTTATGCCCCTTATTACAGTACCACACAACTAAATTTCTCTTTTCTCTCCCCATCTATATGATGTTGTGGTCAGTTTGCTCGTCCTCCCAACAGTCCCTGCTCTCGTCCACACAGGAAGCAAGAATCTCAAACCTGTTGAACAAGGCTCCTGCAGGACTAACTACTGGATCTCTCTGTCTGCCTCACTCTTATGCCTGACCACTGAGTGAATTCAAAGTATTTAATTTAAGGGGCTGGTTGAAACACAGTCTCCAGGTAACTCTCACCATTCCTAAAGTGTCACGGTGCTTTTAGCACAGATTCCACATCATCAACTCATAGAATCCCGACAGTGCAGGAATCAGGCCATTCATAGAATCCCTACAATGTGGAAACAGACCATTTGGCTCAACAAGCTTATATCAACTAGCTGAAGACTATCCCACCCAGACTCATTCCCTACCTTGTTACTCTACATTTCCCCAAACTAACATACCTAGCCTGCATATCCATGAACACTATAGGCAATTTAGCATGGCCAATTCACCTAACCTGCACATCTTTGGACTGTGGGAGGAAACCAGAGCACCCGGAGGAAACCCACACAGACAAGGGAAGAATGTGCAAACTCCACACAGACAGTCGCCCGAGGCTGGAATTGAACCCAGGTTGCTAGCATTGTGAGGCAGCAGTGCTAACCAATGAGCCATCTTGACACCCAAATTCAACCCATCAAATCCATATAATGATCTTTTGAAGAGCATCCCATCCAGACCCAACCACTACCTTATCCCTGTATTTCCCTGTGGCCAATCAATCTAACTTGCACATCTTTGGACTATGGGAGGAACTCAGAGCACCCGGAGGAAACCCACACAAACACAGGAAGAATGTGCAAACTCCACACAGATAGTCACCGAGGATGGAACTCGGGTCCCTGGTGCTGTGAGGCTGCCCATGGTTTCTAGCAGCTTCCACGTCATGCAGCTACCACACATCACTGGGGTCTGCATTTCTATTTTATTTAACTAGTTTTTAGTTTGTTTTTTTCTAAAAGAATTCTACTAGTCTTTTACTTATTAATCTTCCTCCTGTTTTTTAATCTGAAAACAAATTAGAATATCTGTTCAAATTAGCAGTTCCTCACCAACTAATTAACTTACAGTTTTATAGTAATATAAAAATATAAAATTGTATAACACAGGTTATTACAGAACAGGATTAATACAGAAGCAATCAGCTGCTTGTCCTTGTCACACCGAGAATTATGATTTTAACGCGGTAGCTCAATCTCAAGACTCCAGAAGCCACACATTCCCCGACTCCTTGTTCACTCATTTAAATTCCCGAATCACTTCTTCCTCTTTCAAACTGACTATGGGTAATAGATTGTGTTTAAACACTCAACAGTGCATATTGTTGAAAATTAAATCCCTGTAAAGCTTAGTTCCTTTAGTAGGAAAAGGCAATGCGAAGAACTTGCACAGTTTGACAGAGGAACTGTGGAGGTATTGGAGGCTCTGACAGACTTGATCCGGATAAACTGCATCCCAGGAAGCTGTGGGAAGGAAGGCAGGAAATTGCAGGAGCTCTGACACAATTTTTAAATTTCTCTCTGGTCATAAGGGAAGCTTGAAGGATGGTTTATCTGGGTAAAAACAATGACTGCAGATGTTGGAAACCAGATTCTGGATTAGTGGTGCTGGAAAAGCACAGCAGTTCAGGTAGCATCCGAGGAGCAATAAAATCAATGTTTTGGGCAAAAGCCGTGATAAAGGGCTTTTGCCCGAAACGTCGATTTTACTGCTCCTTGGATGCTGCCTGAATTGCTGTGCTTTTCCAGCACTACTAATCCAGAGGATGGTTTATCTGGTTCCACTTTTCAAGAAAGGTGGTAGAGATGTCCCAGGAAATTACAGACCAGTGAGTCTCACCTCAGTGGTAGGGAAACTATTGGAGAAAATTCTGAAGGCACAAATGAATACCCGCTTGGAAAGACATGGGTTAATTATGGATTGTCAGCATGGCTTTGTCATACAGACATCATGCTGAACAAATTTATTTAGAACATTTTGAGAACGTGATCAAGTGTGTGGATGAGGGAAGTTTAACTGATGCAGTTTGTGGATTTTAGCAAAGCTTTTGACAAGGTATCACATGGGAGAGTGATTGAGAAAGTTACTGCACATAGAATTCAGGGAAACCTATAAGATGGATCAGAAACTGTCTTAATAACAGAACACAAAAGATAGTGGGAGAAGGCTGTTTGAGTAAGTGGAGGCTGGTGTCCAATGGTGTGGGAAAAAATCTGCCGTCCTGCTTACCTACAGCATGACCACACATAACTCGGAAAATCAGGTCTGTCTAAACCATACAAGGAACACCGAGAATGCCTCAGCATTGACCAAACACGCTGACAAGGGAAACCAGACATGACCACAGTCACTCACACACCAGGGAATACATTACTCAAGACAACCTGACAATAAGCTTCCTGGATCCGATAAACACAGCTGTCCCAAAGTCCTAAGGGCAGTCTCGTACCCCAGTATACCAAAGCCACACAAAGCTCCAGTCAGACGGAGAGGCACAAGAATACCTTGCTCACAGGACAGCAACAATGGAAACACCTTACTGCCAAGAAAAGAGACATTCTCACCGACCCTCAAAGGGAGCTGGAATCTCCTGATCCAATTAAGAACTGATTGGTGCTACTGGATGCTTCATTGTATCAATATTCAGAACATTCTTCTGATAACTGCTTTGTGATTATCACCATTGTAACTTGATTACTTGACTATCAAGACCATTGTATTTTCCCTATTTTCAATTAGCATCATTGTACTGCATTCATATAAACAACTGGCTTGATTCTCAGCTCAAGGAAGAGAACCCTTGATTTAACTGTATAGACTGTCAGTGCTGTTTCAGCCTAGTCAATTTCTCTTCCAGCCATATTGCTTCTAATAAACAGCTTGTCAATTTCACCTCATCTGGCTTGTGGGGTCTCTGTTCAATTGGGCTCACTTCTCCAACAAGTGGTGTACCACAGGAACAGTAGTGGGACCTTTCTTGTTTGTTACATACATAAATGACATGGATGAAAACGTTGGGGGAATATTAAGCACATTTCCAGATTACAGCAAGATTGATAGTAGTCTGGGGCTCAGTGTTTAGCACTGCTGCGTCACAGCACCAGGATCCTAGGTTCGATTCCAGCCTTGGTCTGTGTGGAGTTTGCACATTCTCCCCGTGTCTGTGTGGTTTCTTCCGGGTGTTCTGGTTTCCTCCCACAGTCCAAAGATGTGCCGGTCAGGTGAATTGACCATGCTAAATTGCCCATAGTGTCAGGTGCATCATTCAAAGGGAAGTGGGTCTGGGTGGGTTACTCTTCGGAGGGTCGGTGTGGACTGGTTGGGCATAGGGGCTTGTTTCCACACTGTAGAGAATCTAATCTAATCTAACAGTGAAAAAGATGGTTGTACATTAAAGGAAGATTATAGATTGTTAGTCAGATAAGCAGACCGTGGCAGATAGCATTAGAACTTGTTAAAGTTTGGAGTTGAGATTGCGTTACTGGGAAAGCACAGCAGGTCAGGCATCATCCGAGGAGCAGGAGAATCAACATTTTGGGCATAAGCCATTCATTAGGAATGAAGCTTGTGGGCCAGGGGCTGAGAGATAAATGGGGAGTGGGTGGGGTTGGATGGAAAGTAGCTGAGAAAGAATGGGGGTTAGGGAGAAGGTGATAGGTCAGAGGACGGATTGATGGACGGGTCAGGAGGGCGCTGTCGGGTTGGAGGCTTGGGATTGGGAGAAAGAGGATGGGGGGAAATAAGGAAGTTGTTGAAATCCACATTTATCCCCTGTGGTTGCAGGGTCCCAAAGGCGAAATATGATGCGTTCTTCCTCCAGGCATCGGGTAGTAATGCTTTGGCGATGGAGGAGGCCCAGGACCTGCATGTCCTTGACAGAGTGGGAAGGGGAGTTAAAGTGTTCAGCCAAGGGGCGGTGGAGTTTGTGGGTGTGGGTGTCCCAGAGATGTTCAAAAAGGTGTCCTGTCTCCCCGATGAGGAGGAGGCCACATCAGGTCCAACGGACGCAGTAGATGACGTTGGTATAGGTACAGGTGCATTGCTGACAGATGTGGAAGGATCCCTTGGGGCCTTGGATGGAGGTGAGGGGAGTGGTGTGGGCACAGGTTCTTCACTTCCTGTGGCAGGGAAAGGTGCCAGGAGTGGGGGACTGTGGACAAGATGGGGGAATCACAGAGGGAATGGTTTCTCCGGAACGTTAATAGGGGTGGGGATTGAAATATATTTTTGGTGGTGGGGTCCGTTTGGAGGTGGCAGAAGTAGTGGAGGATGAAGAAATGAATGTGGAGATTGGTGGGATGGAAGGTGAGGACCGGGGGGTTTTGTCCTTGTTCCGTTGGGAGGGGTGGAGCTCAAGGGCAGTAGTACGTGGTGGAGAAGATGTGCTGGAGGGCATCGCCAACCACGGGGGAAGGGAAGAAGAAGGAGGCCAGCTGGGACTTTCTAAGGTGGAATTGGACATCCTGGGGAACAGATGTGGCGGAGGCTGAAGAATCAGGAATAAGGGATGGTGTTTTTCCAGGAGGTAGGGTCAGAGGAGGTGTAGTCTATGTAGCTGAGGGAGTTGGTGGGCTTTGGAAGAAGCGACAAGGTGAACCAGTATGTAACGATTGGCAAGACACAAGATAGCTCAAAGGAACAGAAGAATTTGGGGTAATTATTTAAAGATCCCTAAAGTTGTCACAGCATGTGAATAGGATGGTTAAGGCGGCACACAAGACATTGTTTTCACCAGAGATGGCACAGAATACAAGAACAAGGAGGTAAGGTTGGAATTGTACAGAGCATTGCTCAGGCCACAACTAGAGTACTGAGTGCAGTTCTGGTCACCTCACCACAGGAAAGATGTCGTGATGTGGAAGTGCTGATGTTGGACTGGTGTGAACAAGGTCAGAAGTCACATAATACCAAGATATAGTCCAACAGGTTTATTTGAAACCACAAGTTTTCGGACCACTGCTCCTTCATAGATGAAGCATGTGAAGCATAGATGAAGCACTGGAGAGTGTGCAGTGGAAGTTTGCCATGATGATTTCTGGGATGGACCAATTGAGTTCTAAGGAGTGTCTAGATAGGCTTTGGTTGTTTTCCTTAGAACAGAGAAGACTGATGAGGTTCCGATGAAGACTGGTGAAGAGTGTGGTACTGGAAAAGCACAGCTGGTCAGGCAGCATTCGAGGAGGAGAATGAGGCCTCATTCCTGATAAAGGGCTTATGTTCGAAACGTTGATTTTCCTGCTCCTCAGATGCTTCTCCAGTACCACACTCTTCGACTCTGATCTCCAGCATCTGCAGTCCTCACTTTTGCCAAGACTGAGGGGGGTATGATTTAAGGTATATAAGATTATGAGGGGTATGGATAGGGCGAGAAGGAAGCAACTGTTCCTCTTGGTTGAGGGATCAATCAGGACGGGGCATAGTTTTAGGGTAATGGGCAGGAGATTCACAGGGGATTTGAGCAAAAGCTTTTTCACTCAGAAGATGGTTGGGAATAGAGAATGCAAGCCTGGGAAGGTAGTCAAAGTCAGAAACCTTACGACATTGAAAAGATATTTGGACGAGCTCTTGAAATATCATTCAAGGATATGGGACAGGTGCAGGAAATTGGACTTAACTCACCTTTACTGGTAATTATTGTTGGTGCAGCAAGGCCTTTTCTATGCTGTATGACTCCATGACTAGTATTCCATATTTTGTACTTCCTGTGCAGAATAAGACCTCTTAACTGGGGGAGAGTAGTATCTACGCTTCTAAAAGTGTAAACAATAGATTTATCAGATGCCAATTTCGAAAACAGTAAGTTTTTGTTTTTAGAAGAAATGACATCTAATCTTCAGGATAATGGTCATCCTGACATAATTAGTCAAAAAGTTTCAGAGAGGTGATTGGTGCAGCAAAGACTGCCAGCCCCTAATATAAGTTGTACCAGAAAGGTAGAGAAAGAGAATCCAGGGATAACAAAGCTATTGGGAGAAGACCAGGAGTTACTCAAAATCAGCCTGAGGGAAGAACAAAGATCATTACAACCACCAAAGACTGCATGATATCAGGGATGAGCACTTCCCCACTGTAAAACTACTGCTCCATTCTTCCATTCTACAGAAAAGCTTTGGGATCAGTAGAATTCTCATCTGTCATGTGTTGTATATTTTCTTTCTTTGTCTAATTAAATAGTGTAGAATATTTGTCAGGTGTATGTTACAAAGGGGAAAAGGTTGAACCCCTCTCATAAGTAAATTGAAACACCAGCCCCAATCTGTTATGGCAGGAATAGAATTTCCCTTTAATTAATAAACTCGAAATACCCCGAGAAGCTTGCCTTGCCCCTTGAAATCTATTGAAAAAAATGGTTAAATGAAAGGATTCCCTGATCTCCACATTATAAGTAACAAGTAAAAATGTATTTATCTAACACTAATAGTGAACAAATTAACAGGATTACTGACAATCCAAACAATTCCCCCCTAACTACTGTTATGAAGTTGAAGGCATGTACTGTACCTTTAAGAGAGAGTGAATGCTGTTTGGAACTGAGAGCTTACAAGTTCCTATCATATGGCTTGCTAGCAGTCTGAGTGTACTGGAAAATTGAAAATATGTAACATTTGGCTGTGAAATAGATACCTGAATTGTTTGCTGTTTTGCCAACAATTTGAATTTAAGCAACCAGTTTAAATTATACCCCAGGATACTAAAACCGAATCGCGTTTGAATTTATTGTTTTGAGAACATCGAACCAATGAAACAATCCAATGTTGGGGGTATAAAAAGGACAGGCAGTTTGATAGTCAGATAGAGTAACTACCATTGAGAGAGAAAGACCCAAAAGATTGAATTGCTCTCCGTCAAAGGTACTTTTTCATATGAAACACCTTCACAGTAAAAACAAAGAAGATGACCCAGGAAGATCTTTCACTGGAAGAAGACAGATACTGATGACAACAGCTGCTGTACGGTTTTGAAATTAAGGTGATGTAATTTTAATATGTGTTTTATTTGACAGTATAATGTTGTACAGTTGGAGGCAGGTAATAAGCACAGTCAAAAAGTGTGGTGCTCGAAAAGCACAGCCGGCCAAGCAGCAGAGGAGCATGAGAGTTGTGTTTCAAGCATAAGCTCTTCATCAGGAATAAGCAGTTAGGAGAAAGAGGTGCTTGGAGTTGTGAATACTTGGCGTTTAATGTTCACTTTTCGAGTTATAGAACAAATTGATATTATTTTCTTTAAATAGTGGAATTTGGGAGTTCTCTGTCACTCATATTTTTACAGATTACTAGGTGAGGTGAGCTTTTCTGGGTGTTTAGTTTAATTAAAAGAGGGGCTCACCACCATGTTGTAACACTACTAACTATAACTAAACTAAATTCTACTGATATGTTCTTTCAGTAAATACAAGTCCCACTTATATAAATCCAAGTATTAAGATGAAGAATGATGATCTCTTCAGAAAACTTGCTATAGGCCATGTCGGATGTGATGTCATCAGGCACATAACTTCAAAATGGAAAATCCTGGCCCTTGCTTGACTAAAAACCTTCAGGCAAAAACTCCAAAGACCTAAGACAACCCACTGTTGATAGTAACCACCACGGAAATGAATTCATCAAGCTGATGACTCATTTTTATCAGAAGATGTGAAAATCAAATTTTTATTTCATATTTTTAAAATAATTTTCAGAGAAGGTGAATGTCAAGTTTTGCTATATTAATAATTATTTTTTATCTAAGCTATCTTAAATATTATTAAAATTCTGCTTATCAGTTTTAGCTGAATAATACAATATTGTTTTGCATTCTTTGGGGAAAACATGAAATTTTTCACCATCAATCACCCAAATGAATCTTCTGATAGAACACTGTAATCACTAGCAGTCTTCTAAATGGATGTAGGTTTGCTCGCTGAACTGATAGGTTCATTTGAGACATTTCGTCACATACTAGATGAGATCTTCAGTGAGCCTCCGAATGAAGCACTGATGGTGTAGTCCGCTTTCTATTTATATGTTTGGGTTTCCTTGGGTTGGTGATGTCATTTCCTGTTCTTTTTCTCAGGGAATGGTAAATGGGATCCAAGTCAATGTGTTTGCTGATAGGGTTCTGGTCGGAACATCATGGATCTAGGAATTCTTGTGCGTGTCTCTGTTTCGCTTGTCCCAGGATGGAAGTATTGTCCCAGTCGAAGTGGTGTCCTTACACATTCGCATGTAAGGATACTACTGAGAGTGGGTCATGTCTTTTTGTTTTGGGACAACATAAAAGAACAGGAAATTACATCACCATAGGAAATTATTTCACCACAAGCAATGACAACACAAATCCAAGGAAACCCAAACATATAAATAGAAAGCAGGCTACACTACCAGTGCTTCATGAGGAGGCTCACTGAAGATGTTACCTAGCATGGTGATGAAACTTCTGAAAACAAACCTTCCAGCTCAGCCAGCAAACCTATATCCACAACCTCAACCTGAGCTACAAATCTCAAAACTCGCTAATCTTCTAAATAAGCACTGCTTCATTTTGAACAGTCAATAATTTGTAATGATTTGTTTATATTTATTATTGTCGTAATAAGTTGCTAAGTTTATATAGATTGAACAAAACTGAACAAATTAAAGCTAGAATAAAATTAATTGTTGTGTTCAATATTACCTGGAATTTCTTCTGAAGTTCTTTCCTAAACTGCTGACAAATAGTTCCCATGTTTGGCACATTCAACTCCCAGTTGTCCACTGAAGCATGATCACTGGTGATACGGATCTGAAACTCTGCATCTGGACAAGGGTTACAAATTATCAATTGAATATTATGACTAACCCTGTAATGAAGCAGCAGACTTGTAATTTATTTTCTGCCACTTTGAGATTATCATGGTGAATTATGTTGGGTTATCAAAGTGGCTTCTTTCATTCAAATATCTGCATCATTACTTTAGTCATCTCATGTAGCAGAAACTTCCAAACAATTTGAAATTCAAACCTTTTTTTTGTCAAATTGCTTGTGAAACAATATGGGGCATAAATAAGTGTAGGCTTTGTGGAGTCAGAAGGTGAATTACTCAGTGCAGCTTTCCGCACATGCCGTGTTCCTTGGTCAACATTTCTAACTCAGGCCTGTCATAGTCCTCCAGCAAGGTTCAGCGCAAGCTGGAAGAAAGACATTTCATTTCTCACTTGGATACCCTGCAGGCTTTAGGGTTCAATGTCAAGTTCAATAATGTTAGAACCTGAACACCTTCTTCTATGTACTTTACCCATTACCAAACCCTCTGAGCTGATTTCAGTATGGCCAGCCCATTTGCACCTACTTATGGTCCCAATTATCAGGTTTTCTTCCTCTGACATGCCTTTGTCTGCCTAACTGTTGTTTTCTCTGTCTGGGTCCATCTTTGCCTATCCGCTCACTCCTCTCCCCCCAACCCCATCCCTGTCTTCAGCATTCATACCAACTGGCTCAAAGGTAGAAGACAGAGGGTAGGTGAAGGAGGATTACTTTTCATCCTGTGTCCAACAGAGAGTCACAACGATTGGTCTACTGCTTTTCGTAATTTACTTAAATGATTTGGATGTGAAAATACGAGGAATGGTTAGTAAGTCGGCAGATAACACCAAAATTGTAGGTGTAGTGGACTGCGAAGAAAGTTACCGCAGAGTACACTGGGATCTTGATCAGATGGGCCAATGGGGCGAGGAGTGACAGCTGCAGTTTAATTTAGACAAAAGTTAGGTCCTGCATTTTGGGAAAGCAAATCTTAGCAGGACTTATACACTTAATGGTAGGGTCCTCAGGAGTGTTGCTTAACAAACAGACCTTGGAGTGCAGGTTAATAATTCCTTTGGAAGTGGAGTCATAGGCAGAAAGGATAGTGAAAAAGGTGTTTGGTATGTTTCCCTTTATTGGTCAGTGCAGTGAGTGTATGCATCCCTTTATTGTTCATTGTTATGAGTTGGGAGGTTGTGTTATGGCAGTAGAGGACATTGGTTAGGCTACTTGTAGAATCCTGCATGCAATTCTGATCTCCCTGCTTATAAGAAGGATGTTGTGAAACATGAAAGGGTTCGGTAAAGATTTATAAGGATGTTGTCCGGGTTAGAGGGTTTGAACTATAGGGAGAGGCTGAATAGGAAGGAGTTGTTTGTCCTGGAGTGTCAGAGGCTGAGGTGTGACCTTATAAAGATTTATAAAATCATGAGGGGCATGGACAGGGTGAATAGCCACAGTCTTTTCCCTAGGCCGGGGGAGTCCAAACTTAAATGGCATAGATTTATGGTGAGAGGGGAAAGATTTAAGAGATCTAAGAGGCAACTTTTTCATGTAGAGGGTAGTGCGTGTAAGAAATGAGCTGCCAGAAGAAGTGGTGGAGGCTGGTAAATTACAATATTTAAAAGGCAACTGGATGAATATATGAATAGGAAGGGTTTAGAGAGACAGGGGCCAAATGGGTCTATATTTATTTAGGATATTTGGTCAGCATGGATGAGTTGGACCGAAGGGTCTGTTTCCGTGCTGTACATCTCTATGACCTTTTCTTAGCTGCTATCAGTTCTGAAGAATAATTCTTGAGATGCAGCATGGTGGAGTCAATGAGCAGACCCCGAGAACACAGTTTCCTTGCTGCTGCATTACAATGGTTGTTTCTGGTGCACATAAGCTGCAAAAGTGACCTGTAAGTGGATTGGAGATATGCTAGTAACACTCTTATAGGCTGGCATATCAGATGACAATGTTGGCTATGCAATAGAGCATGACTTAAAATACTGGTGCCTGGTTTTAAACATGGAATTAGTTCAGAGCAAGCAGCAAGCTAATTCCATAGGGTGTTTGCTCGAGTTTCCTCATTGAGCTTGTTTGATAAGTTTGGCAGAATATTAATCAGGTGAGATGGGCTATTAAAACGATATGTCACAATGAATAATCACTGTTAATTCAGAGTTTAACTCTGTTCAATGAGAACTGTGTTTTGCGACTTATGGAAAGCATAAACGAGAGTGCGAGTAGCTCCTGATGTCGAGATAGGCCTCACTGTACTTGTTACCCAATTCGGCTACACATCTTGCCATTGCTCATGCTGCACTCCTATAAGATTTTGCCTTTTGTTTTTATCCCATCAAATAAATTAACCAAAATTTCTTGATTAATTCAGCCCTCAACCTTCTAAGATCAAGGGAATACAAATTAGGTTCATCGTATTATCATAGAATCACCTTAGTTTTGCAATGCTGAAGGAAGTTCAGTCTATTGTGTCTGGTACCAGCTCTTAAAATAAGGGATACACTTAGTGCCATTCCTTCATTCTTTGTTCCTTTTCAAATACCAATTCACTTCCATTTTGAAAGCTTCAATTGAACCTGCCTCCACTGTACTTTCTGGCAGTGCAAAATTTAATACTTTCAATGAAATACTCTAGTAAATGTTGTTTGAATCTTCAAAGTACGATGTCAAAAAGTGAATATAATACTTCATGAGTACCGAGGTTAAAGTTCTGTATGGGTGAAGCATTACATTCTTACTTGCATTTCTCCACCATCTGCAAGTCACCTGTTATTTTAAGGATACTGTGTTGTGAGATCAAAAGCTTCTCTCTTCCCCAGGCTATGGTCTGTGACAATCTTACTTAATTTAAACCCCTTTGTAACTTCCTGCTCTTGTTAGACAAACTGCTTCACTTCCTTACTTAGTAGTATTTGCAAATTTGGATATTCAATTCAATGGTCCTTCATCTGAGTCCATAATGGAAATGGTAAATAAGCTGAGGCACCAAGGCAGATCTTTGAGGAATACCGCAATCAAGGAACATTCCAGTCTCCTAAACATTTACCAACTCATGTCACAGTTTGGGCATCTACAGCAAAGAGTGGTCCATACAGTAGTTTTAAGAAACATAGAGGTATAGGTAGTAGGTGCAGGAGTAGGGCCATTCAGTCCTTTGAGCCTGCACCACCATTCAATATGATCATGGCTGACTATGCAATCTCAGTATCCCATTCCCACCCTCTCCCCATGCTGCTTAATCCTTATAGTCACAAGGGCCACATTCAACTCTTGCATATATTTAAGGAACTGGCCCCAACAGCTTTCTGTTGGAGAGAATTCCACAGGGTCACTACTCTGAGTGAAGAAATTTTTCCTCATTTCAGTTCTGAATGGCTTACCCCTTATTCTTAGACTGTAACCCCTTGGTTTAGACTTCCCTCAACATCGGGAACATTCTTCCTGCATTTAGCCTGTCCAATCCTGTCAGCATTTTACATGTTTCTATGAGATATCCTTCATACTTCTAAACTCCAGAGAATACAAACTCAGTTGATCCAGTCTTTCCTCATATATCAGACCTCCCATCCCAGGAATCAATTTGGTGAATCTTTGCTGGACTCCCTGAACAGCAAGAATGTGCTTCCTCAAACCAGGAGACCAAAACTGCGCACAGTACTCAAGGTACAACCTCATACAGATCCTATGTAACTATAGAAATACATCCTTCCTCTGATATTCAAATCTTCTAGCTATGAATGCCAGTATGCCATTATTTTTCCTCACTGCATGCTACACCTTCATGCGAACCTTCAGTGACTACCATGACACCTAAGTCTCATTACATCTCACCTTTTCCTAAATTGCCACCATTCAGATAATAATCTTATTTTTGCGACCAAAAGAGGGTAATTTCAAATTTAACTACATTATATTTGACAAGTATCTGTGCATTCAGCCAATCTGTCCAAGTCACCCTGCAGCCTCTTAGCATCATCCTTACAGCACACACTGCCAGCCAGCTTAGTGTCATCTACAAATTTGGAGATGTTGCATTCAATTCCTTCATCCAAATTGTTAATGTATTTATGAACAACTGAGATCTCAGCGCTGAACTCTGAGGTACCTCATTCGACACTAGCTGCCATTCTGAAAAGGACCCATTTATTCCAACTCCCTGCTTCCTGGCTGCCAACCAGTTCTCTAACTATTAAATACATTATCTCCAATACCATGAGCTGTAATTTTCCTTACTAATCTCTTATGTGGAAGTTTGTCAAAAGCCTTTTGAAGATCTAGATACACAACATTTACTGATTCACTCTTGTCCATCCCACTGGTCACATTCTCAAAAAAATTCCAGAAGATTTGTCAAGCATTTCCTTTAAATGAATCTATGCTGACTAGGATTGATTCTGTCACTGCTTTCCAAATGCTCAGTTATGACATTTTTAATGATTGATTCTAGCTTCTCCCCACCACCAACCTAGAATTCCCCATTTTCTCCTTTCCTCCTTTTTTTAAGAGTGGGATTACAGTAGCCACCCCCCTGTTCACTGTTGCTCTTCCAGAGTCTACAGAATACCGTAAAATGATCACCACTACATCTTCTATTTCTAGGGCCACTTCCGTAAATACTCTGAGATGCAGAGCATCACACCCTGGGGATTTATCAGGTTCAAATCACATCAATTTTCCCAGAACCATTTCCTGACTAATAAAGTGTTCCTTCAGTTCCTCCTTCATGCTTGACTCTCTGTCCCCTAGCATTTTTGAAGGTTATTTGTGTCATCCTTGTTCAACTGGTCTGTTATCTCTTTCTTGTCCATTATGAATTCACCTGATTCTAACTGCAAGTGACTTACACTTGTCTTCACCAGTCGTTTTCTCTTCGCATACCTGTAAACATTTTTGCACTCAGTTTTTATGTTTTCCACAAGCTTACCATAAGACATAGGAGTAAGGCCATTTCGCCCATTGAATCCACTCTGTCATTTAATCATGGCTGATGGGCATTTCAACTCCACTTACCCGCACTCTCCTGGTAGTCCTTAATTCCTTGCAAAATCAAGAACTTACCAATCTCTGCCTTGAAGATATTTAATATCCCGGCCTCCACTGCGCCCTGTGGCAACGAATACCATAGGCCCACCACTCTCTGGCCAAAGAAATGTCTCCACATTTTCATTCTAATTTGACCTCCTCTAATTTTAAGACTGAGTCCATGGGTCCTAGTCACCCTGCCTATTGGAAACAACTTCCCAATGTCCACCCTTTCTAAGCCATGCATTATCTTGTAAGTTTCTATTAGATCTTCCCTCAACCTTCTAAACTCTAACGAATGCAATGCCAGAATCCTCAGCTGTTCATCATATGTTAGACCTACCATTCAAGGGATCATCCGTGTGAATCTCCACTGGACACGCTCCAGTGCCAGTATGTCCTTCCTGAGGGGTGGGGCCCAAAATTGGACACAGTATTCTAAATAGGGCCTAACCAGAGCTTTAAAAAGTCTCAGAAGCACATCACTGCTTTTATATTTCAATCCTCTTGAGATAAATTACAACATTACATTTGCTTTCTTAATCACCATCTCAACCTGCAAGTTAACCTTTACAGAATCCTGGACCAGCACTCCCAGCTCCCTTTGTACATTGGCTTTATGAATTTTCTCACCATTTAGAAAATAGTCCATGCCGGTATTTCCAAAGTGCAAGACCTCGCATTTGCTCACATTGAACTTCATCAGACATTTCCTGGAGCACTCTCCTGAACTGTCTAAATCTGTCTGCAGCCTCTCAACCTCCTCAGGTCTACCTAACCTCGTATGATTGGCGAATGTTGCCAGAATGCCACCAGTTGCTTCATTCACATCATTAATATATAAAGTGAACAGCTGTGGCCCCAACACTGAACCCTGCAGGACACTAGTCACCGGCTGCCAGTCCAAAAAAGAATCTTTTATCCCAACTCTCTGCCTTCTGTCAGACAATCAATCCACAATGCATGCCAGTAGCTCACCTTGAACACCATGGGGCCTCACCCTACTCAGCAGCCTCCCGTGAGGCACCTTATCAAAGGCCTTTTGGATGTCTAGATAGATAACATCCACTGGGTTTCCCTGGTCTAATCTACCTGTTACCCCTTCAAAGAATTCTAACAGGTTTGTCAGGCTCGACCACCTCTTACTAAATCCATGCTGATTTGTTCTAATCCGATCCTGCAATTCCAAGAATTTAGAAATCTCACCCTTAACGATGGATTCTAGAATTTTACCAACAAACGAGGTTATGCTAATTGGCCTATAATTTTCCATCGTTTGTCTTGATCCTTTCTTGAACAAAGGGTTTACAACAGTGATTTTACAATTATCTGGGACTTTCCCTGACTCCAGTGACTTTTGAAAGATCACAAACTACGCCTCCCCTATTTCCTCAGCCATCTCTCTCAGAACTCTAGGACGTAGCCCATCGGGGCTAGGAGATTTATCAATTTTTAGACCTTTTAGCTTTTCTTGCCACTCTTTTGTAATGGCTGCCATATTCAACTCTGTCCCCCCAACTCTCCTTAATTGTTGGGATATTACTCATGTCATCCACTGTGAAGACTGTTGCAAAGAATTTATTAAGTTCTTCAGCTGTTTCCTTACCTCCCAGCACTAGCCTTCAGCATCAGTTTGGAGCGGAACAATGTCTACTTTTGCCTCTAGTTTGTTTCTTATGTATTGAAAGAAACTTTTACTATCATTTCTAATATTACTGGCTAATCCAACTTCACATTTGATCCTCTCCATCCTTATTTCTCTCTTTATTATCCTGTTTGTTTTTGTAGCCCTCCCAATCTTCTGATTTCCCAGTGCTCTTGGCCACTTTATAGGCTCTCTCTTTTTCTTTGATATACTTCCGGACTTCCTTTGCCAGCCATGGCTCTCTAATTTGGCTCCCCTCCCCCCTTCCCTGGATAATCTTCCTTTTTTTTGGGATGATCCTCTATACTGTGTCCTCAATTACACCCAGAAACTCCTGCCATTGTGATTCTGCTTTGAGTCGATTTTCGTCAGTTCCTCTCTCATGCCCCTGTAATTACTTTTATTTAACTGTAACACTAATACATCTGATTTTGCCTTGTCTCTATCAAACTGCAGACTGAACGCTACAATATTATGATCGCTGCTTCCTAAATGTTCCCTTACTTTAAGATCTTTTATAAAGTCTGGCTCATTACATAGCACTAAGTCCAGAATAGCCTGCTCCCTTGTGGGCTCCATCACAAGCTGTTCCAAAAGGCCACCCTGTAAGCATTCCATAAGTTCCTTTTCTTTGGGTCCACCTGCATATTGAAGTTCCCCATGACCTTCATATTTTATTTTCCTTTTCTGAATTAAACCCTTTGTCCTTCTCTGGTGAATGTTAAATTTATTCCGGTCCTTGGATTTGCTGGTTTTTCTGGCCAATTTATATGCCTTCCCTTTGGCTTTAACACAATCCCCGATTTCCCCTGTTCACCATGGTTGAGCCATCTTTCCTGTTTTACTCTTACACCAGGACAATTGTTGAAGTTCACCCCTGTGTTCTTTAAATGTCTGCCATTGCCTACGCACTGTTTACCACTTAAGTATCCTTGGCCAGCTTATTCTATCCAATGCATGCCTCATACCATCAAAGTTAGTTTTCTGTAAATTCAGGACTCTAGTTTCAGATTTAATTGTGTCACTTTCCATTTTAATGAATAATTATACCATATTTTTCTCACTCTTCCTCAAAGAATCTCGCACCACAATGCTGCTAATTAATCCTCCCTCATTACACAATACCCAGTCTGGAATGGCTTGATGTCTCATTGATCCTCGACATATTGGTTGAGGAAACTATCCCTTACTCATTTCAGGAAATGCTCCTCCATCGCATTGCTACTGGCTTTGTTAGTCCAATCAATATATAGATTGCAGTCAGCTATAACAACTGCTATACTTATATTGCATACAGCTCTAATTTCCTGTTTGATACATCACAACGACTGTTTAGTGATCTGTACACAACTCCCACTAACATTTTTTCTTTTTTGATGCTCTGCAGCTCTACCCATACTGATTCCACATCCTCCAGGCTAATGTTCTCCCTTACTATTGTGTTAATCCTCTCCTTAACCAGCAACTCTATCCCACCTCCCTTTCCTTTCCTTCTATCTTTAATTGAATAATGCTGGATGTTGAGTTCCCATTCTTGATCACCCTGGACGCAGGTGTCTGAAATTGGATTTACATCATATCCATTAATAACAGTTTGCACAGATAATTCTTCCATCTTATTACAAAAGAAAGCAAATAAAATATAATAGGAGGCTGAAGAGAACTCAGAATGAATGAGAATTCAGGTAGTAAATACCTCTGTTAATGCTCTGATTTTCAAGGTCACGTTTAAACAATTTTCTGGGTCTTAGCCCTGTTCCTTCATCTTTTGCTCCCCCATCTTCCTCAAAGACAAGAAAGTTGCTTTGATGATCTTCCCCATATATGCGTTTGAAAACAGAGGCATGGTTAGATGGACCTGTGTGTGCAATAGAAGCAAATTACTTCAGATACAATGTACTTCGTTGATTATGTTGTTTAGCATATGTATCCTTCAAAACTTATCTGTGCATTCTAATTCTTCTAAATTATTTAATAAAATTACTCAAATAAAAAGGCAAAACTTCCCTATGAAAACAAGTCCATTACATTCATAGTAACCTAGCAACAGACGCTAGCCATTTAGCCTCCCATTAAATTGAACTGAATTGAATTTATTGTCACGTGTACCGAAGCACAGTGAAAAGGTTTGTCTTGCGAGCATTACAGGCAGATCACAGAGTTAAATAGCATAGAAAAATAAATAATAGGTAAACAACAGCAAAAACAATAACACAGGTACAGGCGAATGTTAAGAGTTTGTGAGTCCATTCAGTATTCTAACAACAGAAGGGTAGAACCTATTATGAAACCAGATGGTGCATTCGTTCAGGCTTCTGTCCCTTCTCCCTGATGGTAGAGGTTGTAGAAAAACATTGCGAGGGTGGGGTGGATCTTTAGGGAATATTGGCTGCCTTTCCTTGACAGGTGGCCTGGTAAATGGATTCTATAGATGGGAGGTTGGTTTTTGCTATTGTCCGGGCCGTTTTCACCATTCTCTGTAATTGTCTCTGATCTTGAATGGTACAGTTGCCATACCAGGTAGTGATACATCCAGACAGAATGCTCTCAATGATGCACCTATAAAAGGTATTTGTCATCATGCCAAATTTCCTCAGCTGCCTGAGGAAGAAGAAATGTTGTTGGGCCTTTGTAACCCACATGAAGAGTCCAAGAAAGCTTGTTGTGGATGACCAATCCCAGGAGCTCGACACTCTCCAATTGTTCCACTTCTGTGCTGTTAATGTGTGTGTGTGTGTGTGTGTGGGGGGGGGGGGGGGGGGGGGGGGGGGGGGGTAGGTAAAGGGGCATGATTAACATATACCCAACCTTATCCCTTATACCCTTAATGCCACTGGGTAACAAAACATCTATCAACAACATATATGAATAGGAAGGGTTGAGATTGATATGGGCAAAATATTGGCGAATTAATTGAGGATACCTGGTCAGCGTGGACGAGTTGGACCAAAGGGTCTGTTTCCATGTTGTACATCCTTGTATTTATATTTATATAGCCTTGAAGTTATCAATTTTAATTTTTCACATGCAATTTCAGATTTAAAGTTAAGAATTAACCCAGAATTAATTACTTTTTGTGGAAGAATGTTCCAGACTTAGAAATGATTATACTTAGAAATGATTTCCAAAGGTGCATGTGAAAGCTCTGGCTATAACTTTTACTTCCAGCCCTCCGGCCCTTGCTTCCTCAAAACATCTAGCAAAATAACTTCTTAAATTTATCTCGTTGCCTTTAATATTTTATGAAATTTAAACATTTCACTACACATTCATAAACTCCAGGAATACAACCACTGGTAAGACTTTTCTCATTACATGATCCTTGGAGTTCATTCACCATTCAAGTAAATCTACTCTGCCCTCTTTCCAAGCTTGTGGGATCCAGGGCAATGTCGCTGACTATATAGAACCTGACTTGGCAGCAGGAAACGAATAACAGTGGTTGATCAGTCATTATTATGATTTGAAGTTGTTTCTGGTCAGGTTCCATGGGGTCAGTGTATTATGTCAGTGTTTTTTTTTGTCTTTGTTAATGATCTGGACTGAAACATTGAGGAAATGGTCAAGAAGTACAGATCACACAAAACATCAGCCAAATGGTTGATAATGAGAAGGGAAGCTGAAAACAATGAGAAAGTGTCAGTGGACTGGTCAGGTGGGCAGAAAAGTGGCAAATGAAATTCAAATCGGAGAAATAGGAGGAGAAACATTTGGGAAACACTTCACGAGTTCTTTTCTCCACCCAGTTTAGCCTGAAAATTATTTTTAAACTTCACATTTTGAAGTTGTTAACCTTCTTTCTGAATACTCCATGTAGGTCCTTAATGGTTCGGTTAATGTTCAAACCGTGGGAAACATGAACAACAACCTGACACAATAGCTAAACCAACTCTCCTGTTCTTCCACTATTGACTGAACACCTCACCCTATTCCACAGTGAAGCACAGCAAGTGTACTGAATGTATTATATACTCCAGCAACAGCCTTAGAGGATGACATAGAGTCTCTAGACTCTACCATTTGGTGGGAGGAACTGTGGAATTTGGAAGAGATTACAAAAGATACACCCACAGACCCAAATCATTTCCCAAGTCCTGGTTATTACTCAGCTGTTAATTTTGTATCTAACATATCTGATTTATCACACTAAGAAATCATACAGAAGATGGCAGTGGAGGGCATTAGGTCAGAGATGTATACTGAAAGACTGACTCATATGGATGGTTTGAATTGTTTCCTTTATAAACCTAAGCTGGATATTTGGTTGAGTATCATGGGTGCAATATGTAAAGTAAAAGAACAATACCACTGTATTGACTACACTGGGCTTAGGCCAAGGGCCCAAAATTTGTTCTGTTAGAGTAAATTTAGATTTTTAGACCGTAACTGTTAGGGTTAAATGGAGATTGCCAAAGTTAAAATAAAAACATCCCGCTGTTGCATGAACATTATGCGTCCTCAAGGCCAGGCCAGCCATAAATTCTGTTGGTACTTACATAAACAGAAGGAAACGTTAATAAAAACATTCTAAAAGACCTTGGAGAGAAAGAGATAAGGTGGTAACATTGACAAGGAAAAAGACAGCAACATATAGGGAAAGATTGATTAGTCTCCTTCTGAGTGAAAGAGATCTTAAGGACATTACCCAATGGTCAAAAATTGACACATCTTGCTTTATACTTGTATAAAGAAGGATTGGAATTTGAATTATATGATGCTTACAATATTTGTTTTGAAAACTGAGATGAGCTTTTCTTGCAATGTTGAATAAAACAATTATAAAACCTGTACTCAATCTCAAATCATTGACTATTTATGTAATGAAGATAACATTATAATCAACAGATCAGATCAAAACTTTGAAGTCCTGCTACATCCAGTTATGATTATTGGTGGGCAACTAACAGGAGGACGAGGCTCTGCAAATATCTCAATCCAAATATCTCAATCCAAACAATGAACTGTGGATGTTGGAAATCTGGTTCAGTTGCATTCTTCAGAACTGCGAAACATTAATTCTGTTTTCTCTCCACAGACTTACAGAATTTCTCCAGCAATTGGGAGTAACTGGGATTGAATTGAGGAGTGGGACTGATTAGATTGTTCCAAGGGAAATTAACACGGACTTGATGTTTCAAATTGCCTCCTTCTGTGCCATATACAAGTGATTCACTGCAAATTAAAGCTTAATCTTAGTACATTTCAGCAGAAATGTCACATGTGTTCTGAGGAGACATTGCTGATTTTATACTTTTCATGGGAATATTCAATTTTTGCAAACACCTGCACTTTTTCAAGAAACCTTCTTAAAGTATACCAACCAGACCTAGGTGCAGCACATCAGTTGGGAACCTGACTGGATCTTTACAAAGGCTCTGCGCAAACTTCTTGTTTGTCTACTTAATACCCTTATTCATGAAACCGTATGCTCTCCGAACCACTTTCATGTGCTGGCCTTCTTCAAAGATTGATGCACATGCACCTCTTAGTCCTTCTATTCCTCAACACTCTTTAAAGGTACATCATTATATCCATTTTGCCTCACCTAACAACACCTTGCCAAAATGCATTCTCACACTTTTCTAGATTAAGTTCCATCTGTCCACTCCATCCCGAACTGTGGATATTGCAGCCTTTTAACATCATCTACACTGGAAAATTTGAAATTCTGCACCGCATTCCAAAATTCAAGTTACTTAAATGTAGCAAAAATAGCAATGGTCCTAGTACTGACCATTGAGGAATGCAACTGTTTGAAAAAATAACCATTTTCAACAATTTGCTTCTTTCTGTCCTTTGCTAATTTTTTCATTCACCAATGATGTTACTGAGTATGGTGATGAAACATCTGAAAACAAACCTTCAAGCTCAGCGAGGTAACTTACATACTTATCATCAACTTGAGCTACAAATCTCAAACATCACTAACTGACCAGCTTATACCAAGTCACTCAGACTTTCAATTGGTATTTTATTGAATGCTTTCTTATAATTTAAATTAAAATTAAATGTTGGACAACATCCAACACATTTCCTGCATCAACTTTCGCTGTTACATCATTGATCACATAATCAAAAGCTTCTACACCTGCAGCAGAGCAAAACACACGAAAGAATCCAGAAGGGATGAAATTTAGTACATATATCCATGAGAGAATTGAAGCATGACACCTCCATTATAAAACTGACCTGCATTGTTGAAATGCATACCTGATTTATGCACTTCACTTTCAATAACTTTGTCCATTTCTCTTCTCCCCTCTTCAAGAAGAGCTGATGTTGATAGAGTTTCCTGATTCAAAAAACAAGATATCAAAAGAAGAAACAGACAACTGAACAAATCAGCAAAATAAGACAATGAATTTTGGTTTCAAGGATGTAACTTTTTAAAACTAAAACTAGAGCACCAAATCTTAAAACCACAAATAAAGTTATACTGTAACACTAACGCTGCAATGATGTTTTACACCAGCTAACATTTTAAGTACTGTAATGGAATTGCAAACCTAACAATTAATTAGTAAATGCTTTTAATTAAATAGCAGTCAATAGAATTTTAACACAGTAATGTTCTATTCTTCATTTCTTGTTCTAGAGATCAGTAAATCACTTACTTCATTATATGGATAAATATGAAATCCAGAACAGCTGATGCTTAATGGAGACATTAATACATATTTACATATCATCTCTTGACCTTCAACAGCATTACCTTCACTGAATCACCCACTGACAATATTCTGTGAATTATTATTGACCAGAAATGGAACTGGATTAGCCATATATGCACTGTAACTACAAGAGCAGATCAGAGGTTAGGAATCCTGCAGTGAGTAACTCATGGACATGACTTGGGTTGGACAGGACATAAAAGGGAGACAGCATGAATAAGAGACTTTCTTACATCCCAGAACAGTCTTAAGTGGCATAACCCAAAAATGAGACTGAGTACTTCACCCAACAGTGAGACACCTCACACTTGGATAATGAGCTCATGTCTTCATCATCCATCCACATTCAAGCCCTGCCTGTGCAGCAGTTTAGTGAAGGTGCCATGATGCTGAGTGACCACCCAATATCACCAAGAAGGGATTACCTGCAGAATTAGATTAGATTACTTACAGTGTGGAAACAAACCCTTTGGCCCATC
Organism: Hemiscyllium ocellatum; assembly: GCF_020745735.1. Lineage (NCBI taxonomy): Eukaryota > Metazoa > Chordata > Chondrichthyes > Orectolobiformes > Hemiscylliidae > Hemiscyllium > Hemiscyllium ocellatum. The sequence goes on along the minus strand of NC_083415.1, from coordinate 5,673,895 downwards.
AAGTCCACACCGACCTGCTGAAGCACAACCCACCCATTCCCCTACATTTACCCCTTCACCTAACACTATGGGCAATTTAGCATGGCCAATTCACCTAACCTGCACATCTTTGGACTGTGGGAGGAAACCGGAGCACCCGGAGGAAACCCACGCAGACACGGGGAGAATGTGCAAACTCTACACAGTCAGTCGCCTGAGTCGGGAATTGAACCTGGGTCTCTGGCGCTGTGAGGCAGCAGAATCTGACTGATGAGTCCCTACACATTACAGGCAGAGAAAATGGGCAATGAAATAATTGCTAATTAAATGTATCTAGGCTTTGCAAAAAGTTGCTTACATATTTGTCACTATATTACAGTGCTATCCAGCAAACATGGTCTTGCACTTTCACTCATCAAACTGACACTTACACCGCCACGCTTCCTGTGAAAAGCATTTCAGGTGGAACAAAATGCTCCAGAAGTTGAAATGGGCCTTGTCTGACTTCTTGTCTGATTCTGTCACACGTCTTGCTCACGTTGATCAGATCCCTGCAAGATTCTGCCTTAATCTGGCACAGCTAAAAATGTGCACACACTGATTTTCTAAGTTGGGCGGCACGGTGGCACAGTGGTTAGCACTGCTGCCTCACAGCGCCTGAGACCCGGGTTCAACTCCCGACTCAGGCGACAGACTGTGTGGAGTTTGCATGTTCTCCCCGTGTCTACGTGGGTTTCCTCCGGGTGCTCCGTTTTCCTCCCACAGTCCAAAGATGTGCGGGTCAGGTGAATTGGCCATGCTAAATTGCCCGTATTGTTAGGTAAGGGGTAAATGTAGGGGTATGGGTGGGTTGCGCTTTGGCGGGTCGGTGTGGACTTGTTGGGCCGAAGGGCCTGTTTCCACACTGTAAGTAATCTAAAAAAAATCTAAAAAAAAAAGTTGCAGCAATGAGGCTTACTTGAATTTTAGATTTCTCTCAATGAGGTTCCACATAACAAATTAGCATGCAAAATTAAAATGAGTGGGAATCGAGGTTGTGCACTGAAATGTTTGGCAGATAGTAGGAATAAATGCGTCTATTTATTGAACTGCAGGCTGGGAATGGAGGGATTAATGCTTGGACCCCAGCTGTTTACTATTATAACAATTAATGATTTAGATAAGGAAATTATGCGTCATATCTCCAAATTTGTTGATGACAGAAGTTGGGTGGGAGGATACACTGCGAGGTGATGCAGAAAAGCATCACTTGATTTGGACAATTAAGTGAATGGGAAAATACATGGCAGATACACTAGAATGTGGATAAATACAAACTTCCCACTTTGGTAGCAAAAACAGGCAGGCAAATTATTTTTGGAATGGTGACAGATTGGGAAAGGGAGAGGTGCAATGAGAGCTGGTGATCCTTGTACACCAGTCGCTGAAAATAAACGTGCTGGTGCAGTAGGCAGTGAAGAAGGCAAATACTATGTTGTCTTTCATGGTGAAAAGATTCCAATAGATTGAATTGGTCAGGATTATATTCACTGGAGTTTAGAAGAATGAGGGAGATCTCACAGAAATCTAAAAAAATTCTAATAGGATTAGATTGGTTGGATGTGGGAAGAACGTTCCGAATGAATGGGGTGTCCAGAACCAGAAGACCATAAGTCATTGGAGTGGAAGTAAGGCCATTCGGCCCATCGAGTCCTCTCTGCCATTTAATCATGGCTGATTAGCAGTTCAACTCCACTTACCCACATTCTCCCCATAGCCCTTAATTCCTTGTGACATCAAAAATTTATCAATCTCTGCCTTGAAGACATTTAGCGTCCCGGTCTCCACTGCACTCCGTGGCAATGTATTCCACAGGCCCACCATTCTCTGGCTGAAGAAATGTCTCCGCATTTCTGTTCTCAATTGACCCCCTCTAATTTTAAGGGTGTGCCCACAGGTCCTAGTCTAATGATAAGGGTATTAAGGACAGAGATGAGGAAAACTTATTCACTCAGGAAGTGGTGCGTTTATGGAATTCTCTGCTGCAGGAAACTGTTGAGGCCAAAACATTGAAGACTTTCAAGAAAAATTTAGATGTACTTCTTTGGGCTAAATGGGATCAAAGGCTATGAGAAGAAAACAGGATCATCATCCATGATCATATTAATTGGCGGAGCAGATGTGAAGGGCTGAATACCCTATTCCTGCTTCTATATTCAACATATCCAACAGAGCTTGATTGGTATTTTAGCTATATAGCAAAGTCCAACTTCCATGTTAGTTTATAATTCAAAAAGGAAAAAAGTGCAGGGTCCTTTGCATTATGTTCAATTTTTTTGTTTGCAATTTTCTCCTCTGGCTTCAGAATTTTGCGATTGAATGGCGACTATCTTATTTCCATGTATTTGTTGTTGAGAAAAGCCCCAATGCACCATCTATATACATCCCTTTAAAAATTTTCTTCTTCTTCCCCAAGAATCTAGATGGTGCAAATTCATGAAATGAGATGCTTGTCCCAGCATTGTCCATTGTTCCTTCACATCAATGACCCTGCATGCTCAATGGACACCATCATCCTCAACCCTTCATCCATCCATATCTTCATTGGTAGATGAATATCTTTATTACATCATCATTTCAACTCTGAGATCAACTCAAACATCTCTTCAGTGTTTCAACTCAGGGACACCTTTGAATAAAATAATTCAGTTAGGTTGCAGATACCTGTACATCTCATGCATCAGTTGGGACACTGTGGAGACGTTGGTCCTGGATCTGAACTATGGTCAATCAGAGCTGTCCAGCCAAGATAGTCCAAGGTGTGAGCCATGCTCAGTCATTGGGAGTTAGATTAATAGTGGCAAAGGGGGCTTGGACTCATAACAAAGATTTGACTACACTGACTGCAACTATCAACTTTAGGCCCATAGCCTGAGAAGCAATGGTAACATAAATGACCATTTAAATCCACTTTCTTCTTATAAGAGTTTCTGAATCAATCATCTTTTCAGACAGTGAGTCCCAGACTTCTACTACCCTTTGAACAAACGAAACTCCTCAACTCTTTTTTTCCCTTCCACTATTTGCCTTAAATCGATGGCCTCTGTTTTTGAACCCTCATCTAGTGGAAAAAGTGCCTTCCTATCCATCCAATCAATGTCCCTCTAAAGCATATACATGTCCATCAGGGCCCCTCTCAATCTTTGCTGCTCCAAGGAAAATGACCCCAGGCTATCCAATCCTTCCCTCATACCTCAGACCTTCAACCAGTGTTGTAGTGTGGCAAATTTCCTTTGCACTATCTCTCGTGCAATCACATCCTTCCTGTAATGTGGTGATCAGAATAATGCTCAGTACTCCAGTTGTGGCCTAACCAGTGTTTTAAACAATTCCCACAAACCTCTTTGCTCTTGTATCAAACGTCTCAGCTAATAAAGTTAAGTACCCCCTTTCAACCACTGCATCTACCTTCAGGGATCTCTAGATATATACACCAAGGTCCCTCTGATCTTCAGTATTTTCAGAGTCACATCATTCAGAGTGTAATCACATGCCTTATTAGCCCTCTACAAATATATTACCTCATGCTTTCTGGTTTAAATGTAATTTGTCGTTCCTCTAACCAGCTGATGAGTCCATTGATATTCTTCTGCAGTTTGCAGCCAACGTCCTCACTAATAATGACTGCCAATTTCTCTGTCATTTGCAAACTTCTTGATCATAGAGTCATAGAGATGTACAGCATGGAAACAGACCCTTCGGTCCAACTCATTCATGCTAACCAGATATCCCAACCCAATCTTGTCTCAGCTGCCAGCACCTGGCCTATATCCCTCCAAACCCTTCCTATTCATATATCCATCCAGATGCCTTTTAAAAGTTATAGCTGTACCAGCCTCCACCACTTCTTCTGGCAGCTCATTCGACACACGCACCAACCTCTCTGTGAACAAGTTGCCCTCTAGATCTCTTTTATATCTTTCCCCTCTCACCCTAAACCTATACCCTCTAGTTCTGGACTTCCCCACCCCAGGGAAAAAGACTTTGTCTATTTACCCTATTCATGCTCCTCATGATTTTATAAACCTCGATAAGGTCACCCCTCAGCCTCTGACGCTCCAGGGAAAAAAGCCTTAGCCTATTCAACCTTCCCTAAAGCTCAAATCCTCCAACCCTGGAACATCCTTGTAAATCTTTTCTGAACTCTTTCAAGTTTCACAACATCCTTCCAATACGAAGGAGACCAGAATTGCACACAATATTCCAAAAGTGGTCTAACCAATGTCCTGTACAGCTGCAACATTACCTTCCAACTCCTGTACTCAATATTCTGACCAATAAAGGAAAGCATACCAAACGCCTTCTTCACTCTTCCATCTACCTGTGACGCTACTTGCAAGGAGCTATGAACCTGCACTCCAAGGTCTCTTTGCTCAGCAACACTCCCTAGGACCTTACCATTAAGTGTTAATGCTAAGATTTGCTTTCCCAAAATGCAACACCTCACATTTATCTAAATTAAACTCCATCTGCTATTCCTCAGCCCATTGGCTCATCTGATTGAAATCCCATTGTAATACAAGGTAATCTTCTTCGTTGTCCACTACACCTTCAATTTTGGTATCATCTGCAAACTTACTAGCCACACCTTTTAAGCTCACATCTGAATCATTTATATAAATGATAAAAAGTAGTGGACCCAGCGCCAATCATTGTGGCACTTCATTGATCATTTGCCTCCCACCTGAAAAACAACCCTCTACCACCACCCTCTGTCTTTGACCTTTGAGCCAGGTATGTATCCAAGTGGTTAGTTCTCCCTGTATTCCATGAGATCCAACCTTGCTAATCAGTCTCCCATGGGGAACCTTGTCAAATGCCTTACCGAAGTCCATATAGATCAGGTCTACTGCTCTGCCCTCATCAATATTCTTTGTTACTTCTTCAAGAAATTCAACCAAGTTTGTGAGACATGATTTCCCACGCATAAAGCCATGTTGACTATTCCTAATCAGATTCTGGATCAGTGGTGCTGGAAGAGCACAGCAGTTCAGGCAGCATCCAACGAGCAGTGAAATTGACGTTTCGGGCAAAAGCCCTTCATCAGGAATAAAGGCAGTGAGATGGAAGCATGGAGAGATAAGCTTGGGGAAGGTGGGGTTGCATAAACCAAATCATCCGCTGACATTTCCACCACCTCCAAAAAGACCCCACCACCAGGGATATATTTCCCTCCCCACCCCTTTCCGCCTTCCGCAAAGACCGTTCCCTCCGTGACTACCTGGTCAGGTCCACGCCTCCCTACAACCCACCCTCCCATCCTGGCACCTTCCCCTGCCACCGCAGGAACTGTAAAACCTGTGCCCTCCCTCACCTCTATCCAAGGCCCTAAAGGAGCCTTCCACATCCATCAAAGTTTTACCTGCACATCCACCAATATCATTTATTGTATCTGTTGCTCCCGATGCGGTCTCCTCTACATTGGGGAGACTGGGCGTCTCCTAGCAGAGCACTTTAGGGAACATCTCCGAGACAGCTGCACCAATCAACCACACCGCCCCGTGGCCCAACAGTTCAACTCCCCCTCCCACTCTGCCGAGGACATGGAGGTCCTGGGCCTCCTTCACTGCCGCTCCCTCACCACCAGACGCCTGGAGGAAGAACGCCTCATCTTCCGCCTCGAACCACTTCAACCCCAGGGCATCAATGTGGACTTCAACAGCTTCCTCATTTCCCCTTCCCCCACCTCATCCTATTTTCAAACTTCCAGCTCAGCACTGTCCCCATGACTCGTCCGGACTTGTCTGACCTGCCTAGCTCATTTTCCACCTATCCACTCCACCCTCTCCTCCCTGACCTATCACCTTCATCTCCTCCCCCACTCACCCATTGTACTCTATGCCACTCTCTCCCCACCCCCACCTTCCCCTAGCTTATCTCTCCATGCTTCCATCTCACTGCCTTTATTCCTGATGAAGGGTTTTTGCCCGAAACGTCGATTTCGCTGCTCGCTGGATGCTGCCTGAACTGCTGTACTCTTCCAGCATCACTGATCCAGAATCTGCTTTCCAGCGTCAGTCCTTGCCTTTCCAAATACATGTACATCCTGTCCCTCAGGATTTCTTCCAACAATTTGCCCACCACTGAGGTCAGGCTCATTGGTCTATAGTTCCCTGGCTTGTACTTACCACCCTTCTTAAACAATGGTACCACGTTAGCCAACCTCCAGTCTTCCAGCACCTCACCTGTGACTATCGATGATACAAATATCTCAGCAAGAGGCTCAACAATCACTTTCCTAGCTTCCCACAGAGTTCTAGGGACACCATCAGGTCCTGCGGATTTATCCACTTTTATGCATTTCAAGACATCCTGCACTTCCTCCTCTGTTATATGGACATTAAAGATATCACCTTCTATTTCCCTATATTCTATATCTTCCACGTCCTTTTCCTCCATCACCTTCATTTAAATCCAAATCTACAGCACAAACAGTAAATACCCCGGTACTGAGCACTGCAGAAACCCAGTAGAAACAGAAAAAAAAGACTTCAACCATTCTCTGCTTCCTGCCTCGCAGCTAATTTTGAATCCAACATGCCATAGAAATATAGGAGCAAAGGAAGTAGGAGCACGAGTTGGCTATTCGGCCGTTTCAGCCTACTCACCATTCAATATTATCATGGCTCATCCTTTCCACTTTCTCCTCATACTCCTTGATGTCTTGAAAATCTAAAAATGTATCTGTCTCTTTCTTGATTACATCCAGTGATATGGTCTCTATGGCCTTGTGTGATAGAGAATTACAAGCTTCTGAACCCGTTAAGGGAAGACATCTTTTCTCAGCTTACTCCTAACTGGGCTACCCTGTATCCTAAGATTGTGTCCCCTTGTTCTAGACTCTCCAGCATCCTCCCTGCATTTGGTCTGTCCAGCCTTACATAGTGATTATAACGAAGCCAGCTAGCTGGAGCTTACAGAATGAGTTCCCTGACTGGAGCTGTTCATCTGTTCCAAGCAGGGAGCAATGCCATAGATGAGTGTCAGAGATACTGATGCTCTGGCACCTAACTCTAAATGAGACAGTACTAAAGTCAAGGACTGTTCATGTGTAAGTAAAAGTGACTTGGTGACCCTTTGTGGAGCTATTTCAGCAGCAGTGAAGGTAAAACATGATGCTGAATTAACACATTTGCAACAATTGACTTTGACTTGGGGGTGAACACACCTTACATCATGCCTTTGTTTGAGAAGCTTGAATCTGCTGTCGAGGACTGGGCCCACTATGTGGAAAGAATGCATTATATTTTTTCCCGAGCAAAGAACATTGCAACAGATTAAAAAAATGAGTAATTCTCCTAACGTCCTGTGGAGCCACAGCTTTTTCTGTCCCTGAGGCACCAGTTAGTAAAACCTTTCAAGAGTTGGTGGACCTGCTTCAGGAATATTACAATTTGAAGCCTTCTCTAATTCTGAGATGCCACTGGTTTTACTCGGCAATTTGAGAACTGAGGAAATCTATATGGGGGTGTTTTGAATAAGTTGAGATGGCTGGCAGAGGCATGTGACTTCGGTTTAACCTTTAATGAGATGCTTAGAGACTGGTTGATATGCGAAATTAATGATGTAACTATGCAAAAACACTGACCAGCTGAAGCTCAACTGGATCTCAAACAGACACTACAACTGGCTGCAGCAATGGACAATGCAACAAGTGGAATTTATGAATTGCAGGGTATTCTGATGGAAGTGGACACCCTCACCAGTCTGACTGAGCTTGAGAAATACCGCTTGAGTGCAGGCAGTTGCACAACCTCACTCAGGTGACATCCTAAACTGAAGGACTCCAAACTGCCTCACAGCAAAACCACAAAAAAATGTGAAGTTTTGGTCAAACAGGATCCAAGCTGGCAAGCCGGTGTAGTTATTACTGATATGCAGACTCAAAACAGCAAAACAGTCCTATCAGACCTAAATTGAGTAAGATAGCTCATTGGCTTATGTCCATGAAATTAGGAGAGGCAGGAATTAGGATAGGAAGTTTGGAGAGCAAAGAGGGGCATGAAATGTTCTTGGCAAGTAGAGTTATAGGAAGGCTGTTATTGACCTGGAAAGACTGCAGAAGGAATATACAAGGATATTGTCAGGATTCAAGGGTCTGAGTTAGAGGAAGAGGTTGGACAAGCTTGGACTTTTTTCTTTCAATGTAGGAAACTGAAGGGGGATCTTATAAAATTGTACAAGATCATGACAGGGAAAGGGTGAATGTGCTCAGTCTTTTTCCCAGGGTTGGGGAATTGAGGTCTGGATGGTATCAGTTTAAGATTAGAAGGGAAAGAATAAATGGGAACCTGAGAGGCAACATTTTTACACAGATGATGGTACATATGTGGAATGAGCTGCTAATGGAAGTGGTTGAAGCAAGTACATTAACAGCATTAGAAAGGCATTTGGACAAATACATGGATAGGAAAGGTTTAGATGGATATGGTAAAAACAATGACTACAGATGTTGGAAACCAGATTTTGGATTAGTGGTGCTGGAAGAGCACAGCAGTTCAGGCAGCATCCGAGAAGCAACACCAAGTGCAGGAAAATGAGGTTAGCGTGGATGGACATTTTAGTTGGCATGGACCAGTTTGGGCTGAACAGCCTGTCTCCATGTTGTTTGACTCTATGACAAAGATTAGTGGAGTTGCTGATAGTGTAGAACATTGTCAAAGGATACAGTAGAATATACATCAGTTGCAGATATGGGCAAATAAATGACAGATGGAATTTAATATGGGTAAATGTGAGGTATTGCACTTTGAGAGATCAAATGTTAAGGGAAAGGATACAATTAATGGCAGGACTCTTAACAGCATTGATGTTCAGAGGTATCTCAGGATCTAATAGGACAGAATAGAATCCCTATAGTTTGGAAACAGGCCATTCAGCCTGACAAGTCCACAGTGACCCTTGGAACAGTATCCCACTGAGACCCACCCTCCTACTCCAGCCCTGTCACCCTGCATTTCCCACAACTAGTCCATTTAACCTGTACATTCCTCAACACTAGGGCAATTTAACATGGCCAAAACCACCTAACCTGCACATCATTCGACTGTGTGAAGAAACTTACGCAGACATGGGGAGAATGTGCAAACTTCATAAACCCCACTCCGTGGGGCAGCACGGTGGCTCAGTGGTTAGCACTGCTCAGAGTGCCAAGGACCTGGGTTTGATTCCAACCTCGGCCGACTGTCGGTGTGGAGTTTGCACATTCTCCCCGTGTCTGCGTGGGTTTCCTCCGGGTGCCCCGGTTTCCTCCCACAATCCAAAGATGTGCAGGTCAGGTGAATTGGCCATGCTAAATTGCCCAAGTGTTAGGTGCATTAGTCAGGGCAAATGTAAGGGAATGGATCTGGGTGGGTTACTCTTCGGAGGGTCGGTGTGGACTTGTTGGGTGGAAAGGCCTGTTTCCATACTGTAGGGAATCTAATCTAATCCAATCCACACAGGCAGTTGCCCTTGGCTGGAATTGAACCCAGGTCCCTGACAGTGAGCCCCTTAATCCATAGCTTCCCGACAAAGACAACTTAAGTAGATCGGGTGATAAAAAAAAAACATATGGCATGCTTGGTTTTATTGACTGAGGCACTAAGTAAAAGAGTCAGGGAGTAATATTGCAGCTTTATAAAACTTTGGTTAGGATGCACTTAGAGTATTACATTTAATTCTGGTCACCACATTACAAGGAGGGTGTGGTGGTGGCTTTGGAAAGGGTGCAGAAGCGATTTAACAGGATTCTGCCTGGGTTAGTGGGTATGAAGTATAAGGAGAAGCTGGACAAGGTTTACAACGTTCACCTCAGGTCTCCATTTACCTAGATGATGTTTTAATAACAGGCAAAACTAATAAGGAACACTTAGAGAAACTGATATAGTCCTAAGGTGATTTTCTAAGGCAGGGAAAGATGTTTATTTCAGATTCCTCAAGTGACCTGTGTGGGCTACAGTTGACAAGGTCAGGTTATACCCGTTGGAAGATAAGGTGAGGGCAATTAAAGGTGCCCTGGCTCCCAGGTCTGTCCAGGAGCTTAGGTCATTTCTTGAGCTGGGAAATGATTACTGAAAGTTCAAAAATAACCTGGTATACAACTTGGCACCTTTACATAAAGCCTTGGAAACAGTCACATAGACAAACCCTAGCTTTCAATGAAGTGAACCAATAGCTTTGATCCTCTAAGGTGTTGGCACATTATGATCCCAAGAAACTTCTGGTATTGTCATACAATGCCTCCTAGCATTACATCGGGACAGGGTTTACTCATAGATGGCCCAATGGAGAGGAAGACCTAGAGTTTCTGCATCCAGAAATTTGGCTAATGCAGACTGTAAATATGCACAGATAGAGAAAGGATTGGCAGTCATATCTGGAGATAGGAAACTTAACCAACATCTTCATGGACAAAAAATGTGTGTGATAATCACAGACCACAAACCCCTACTAGGTCTGCCTATAGAGGACAAGTGAGTTTGGGGCTCTAACAATATTAGACTTTGGATGCAGAAAGATCCAGTCCTTTCAAAACTGAAACGACTGGTGTTGATGGGGGAAACTAAAGGGCTGTCACAACTAGAATTGAGAACAGTTTGACATGGAAAGACCAGCTCATTGTAGAGCACAGTGAGAGCGATTATCCTGAGCAAAATCTCCATCAAATACTGGTTGAAATTCACTGGGACCATCCAGGGGTCTCCAAAATGAAGGTGTTGCCAAGAAGTTACGTCTGGTGGCCAGGTTTTGCTGCAGCCATAGCAATGTGAGTGGGAACAAGGACAAAAATTACCACCAGTACCTGTCTTATATCTGCGGGAATGGTTGGGTAAACCTGGGAGTTGGTACCATGTTGACTATACGTTTTTTTTCATAGGTTCAATGTTCTTAGTCATTGTAGGTGCCCATTCAAAGTGGTTTGAATGCATAGGGTCCAGTCATCAAACACAGGGATGATCATAGAGAAACTGTGCGCATCTTTTTCAAGGCACAGAGTCCCAGAAGTGTTGGTCACAGATAATGGGACATCGTTTACCAGCAGGAATTGAGTTATTTCTTAAAGTTGAATTGGAGTTGGCATATAAGGACAGCTCCGTACCACCCATCATCCAATGGTGTGGCAGAAAAAGCAGTCCAAACTTTGAAGGCTGGCTTGAAGAAACAGCCTACAACCTCGCTAGATACCAAGCTACCATGGCTCTCATTTGACCATAGGACCACCTCACATGCAACTACAAGAACAGCACTGGCAGAATTGATAATGGATTGAATCCACACCAGGTTAAGTCTGATATTCCCAGACCTGGGGGAAGGAGGGTGAAACAGTATCAGGAAATACAATGCCAGACACAAGGCACAGCCAAGCGAGAGATACAGTTTGAAACAGAGAGATGAAATTTGGTGTAAGAATCATAGCAATGACCCAGCAGAGATATGAGTCATGGTCGATGCACGGTCAGGACCAAGGACATATAAAGTTCGGATAAGTGCAGCAGTCCTGACCACGCATTTAGAGTATATGAAAGTTGCAAATTCGCAAATGGTGAAAGAGCAAAATGTAGCCTGACTCTCGGAACAGTCAGAAATGCTGCCGGAACTCATTGATTCACTCACTTCATGAAGCCTTGTCTAGTCCTCGGAATCAGAGATGGACATGATGGATATAGCTGCCTCAATACCTTTATTACCCAGAAGAAGAAAGTGAAATTCTAATGAGGCGCCCCTGTGGCAAGATGCAAGCTCCCCTGTATTACACATTGCCCAAATCAGACACTGAATTGAAGGAACCTGACCTGGTACTAAAACACCACAGGAGTCTCTCCAAAAGAAAGGACCAGACCATCTCCATTAGATAATGTGATTGCAATGAGGTCAGCCAGCTGGAACCTATAGAATAAGTTCCTTGCTTGGGGCTGTTCCAATCAGCGAGCCCTGGCTAACATATAAAAGGTGAATGTCAGAGACACTGATGCTCTGGTACCTGACTCTGAATCAGACAGTACTAAACCCAAGGACTGTTCATGTGTAAATAACAATTGTCTTGGTGACAGGATACTGACCTCTACGAAGTTATTTCGCTCTGTTTAGTTTTTTTATACGTTTCAATCAAATCTCTCATCCTTCTGAACTCAGGGGAATGTAGGTCCAGTCAAGCTAATCTCTCCTTATAGGACAATCTTATATCAACCTACTGAACCTTTGCTGCACTGCCTCTGTGTGGCAGGTATATCCTCTCTCAGGGTATCAGAACAAAACTGCACACAATATTCCAGGTGTGGTCTCACCAAGGCCCTGTACAACATCCTATTTCTGAACTAAAATCTGCTTATTATGAAGGAAAATATACCATTTGCTTTTCCAATCATTCACGACACCTACCTTTATAGTTTCATTGACTGGTATACAATGACACCCAAATCCTTTCATACATCAACACTTCCCAACATATCATTATTTATATAATATTCCTTCTTTCTGCTTTTCGCACCAGAGTGTACAACTTCACATTTAGCCACATTGTACTGCATCTGCTATCTGTTTGCCCACTTACTCAACTTATCTAAACCATCTGAAGCCTACTTGAAATATCTTCATAATGCACAATCCCCCCCCCCCCCAGTGTGAGTCAGCAGAAAACTTTGAAATATTGTATTTGGTTTCCGCATTCAGGTCATTCATATAAAACTCATATATACGAATAGCTAGGGCCCAAGCACTGATTGTTGCAGTACCCCACTAGTCAGTGTCACTTGTCTTTGATACCATGGGCTCTTACTTTCTTCATGAGTCTGCCTTTATAAATGCACCTTATAAATAGCTTTGCTAAAGTCCACATAGGCATAACATCAAATGCACTGCATTTACCAACACTCTTGGAAACATCTTCAAAACACTCTACATTTTCTATATTTTTGATTGTGATCTAAAATGGGAAATGTACTGTTTTAACACGAAGGATTGTGTAACAAATTGGTGCACTTCTGAAAAATAAAGCACTAGAACTCATTGTGAGTTTTGTTTACACCGTTGCCTTGTAATCAATGAGGCACCAGATTATACAGATTACCTTCGAAACTGAATCCAGCAAGCAACTCACACATAAAAGGATTAAAGAGAAAACTGATAGAAAGGGAGGATGATTTTAATATGCATACCTCAGCAGTGGTTCTTTTGCTAGAAATAGACTTTATTGTAAAGTTGCTTGATGACCTTGCTGTAATAACTGAACTTTCAGAGGAACAACTTTTCTTCATAGTGGTGCAGTCATTATTTTTTTTTAGTGTGACAAATTCTTGCTGAATCTCTTCATCATTTTCATTGACTTCACAAGATTGCAAACATAATGGAGTCACTTCAGGCTGGAATATAACAGACAAACCTTCAACTAAACATGTGGATCAAGAATTCTCACAGGAAAAAAAACATGAATACCGTAGCGATTGTAACGAGGTCAGCCAGGTTAACCTCATAGAATATGAGTTCCCTGATTGGGGCTGTTAATCTGGTCAGGGAGCCATGGTTGACAGGTAAGAGCAGGAGAGTCAGACATCCTGCTCAGTCTGAGAGCTGGCTCTGAGAGAGCTGGATCAGTGTCAAGGACTCTCCACTTATAAACAAAGTGTGACTTGATGACCAGTTACCAACCTCTGTGGAAATATTTCAAATAGTTCCTCAAGAAAGTGACAGTAAACTCAAAGTTATTTTTTCATATGTATAGAAATAACAGTGTACATAATCAACAAGCATGAATGTTGCTGCTGTTAACTAATGTAGTAGTTTAGAAGTTCAAAAACTTACTTGGAGATTAGGAAATTTTAAGTAATGTTTCCCCAGACTGAGGAAAGATAAAGAACCATATGATGAGTAGAATTACTGATCAATATTCACCCAAAGAAAGAATATGGCTAACACCCAAACAGGTATACACAGCTTCTGATTTTGTATTCTCCACATGACAAAGACTCCAGGCTCCATCACCTACATATCTCTATTTTCATGTCTGCCTAAGAGTGTTTATTGCTGAAATCTTCGCCATGGTCTTTGCACCAAACTAATTTCCTGGCTACCCTCCAGTTCTCCATTTTCCATAATCTGGTGTTGAGACCAATCAGAACCTGTCTTTCTATGCTAATGTCCTTAAATACATCACAGTTCTTCTCCCTAATTTCTATGGCCACATACTTACTAGTGAATGCCGACACAAAGTATTAACTTAGAATCCTCCTTAAGTCATCCAGTTTTACAAGTTAAAACTAAGGGTAAAAGAATAACTGGTTTAGAAATAGCCCCCATTAAGGACCACACTGGTAATTTGCTCATGGAGAACCAGAGGAATTAGGTAGGATTCTAAGTTAATACTTTGTTATTGGTATTCACTAGTGAGAGAGATGATGTCAGCATAGAAATCAGGGAGAAAAACTGTGATTATATTTAAGAAGATTAACATAGACAGTGAGATTCGGATTGGTCTGGCAGGCTTAGAAGTAGGTAAATCTAATGACTGGGTGAAATGCATCCCAGGCTGTTGAGTAAAACCAGGAAGAAATAGTAAGGCATGACAATAATTTTAAATTCTTCTCTGGAAATAGGAAAGGTGCCAGCTGACTGGATGGCAGCTAATGTGGTACCAATATTCAAGAAGGGAAAAAGGGATAAACCAGGAAATTGAAGGCTAATCAGTCTAACCTTAGTGGGGGAAAATTATTGGAAGTAATTCTGAGGTCCAGAATTAATTTGCAATTGGAAAGGGAGGAATTAATCAACGTCAGTCAGCATGGTTTGGTTAAATGGACATCATATGGGCAGCATTGTGTCTCAGTGGTTAGCACCGCTGCCTCACAGTGCCAGGAACCCAGATTCGATTCCAGACTTGGACAATTGTCTGTGTTGTGTTTGCACATTCTCCCTCTGTCTGCATGGGTTTCTTTTGGGTGCTCCGATTTCCTCCCACAGTCCAAAGCTGTGCAGGTTAGGTGAATTGGTAATGCTAAAGCTGCCCTGTAGGGTCCAGGTTGTGTAGGCTAGGTGAGCTAGCTATAGTAAACATGAGGTTACAGGGATATGAGGGGGAGTAGGTTGGATGCAGACTCGGTGGGCTGAATGGCTTCTTTCAGCGCAGTAGGAAATCTATGATTCTGACCAACTTGATTAAATTGTTCGAAAAGATAACCAGGCTTATAGATGAAAGCAATGTATTCAAAGTAGTGTACTCAATGTTGTCAGAAGCCACATGAGACTTCATATGATAAAGGAGCAGTGCTCTGAAAGCTTGTGATTTCAAATAAACCTATTGGACTATAACCTTGTGTTTTGTGATTTCTGACCTAGTCCACTCCCAATCCCACACTGGCACTCCACATCATGGCTACTTGATATTGATAGGTCACAGCTAGAATATTGTGTCCAGAGGAGGAAGATGATTGAGATATATAAAATTATGGGGGCTTAGATAAGGTGAACAGGAAGAAACCTTTCCTCTTGATGGAGGAATCAACAACTGGGGGAATAGACATAAGGTACGGGACAGGAGGATTAGAGGGGCATGTGAGGATAAATTATATGGTTGAAATTTGGAAGTTACTGCATGTAAGTATGATAGAGGCCAAAACCCTTGAAGAAGTATTCAGATGTGCACTTGCAATATCAAGGCTTACAGAGTTATGGGTCAAGTCCTGCAAAACAGGATTAGAACTTTTAGGTGGTTGGTTGGCTGGCTTAGATCTGGTGGTCACCATCACAATTGTCATCCTCCTTCCCTCAGCATTCAGTACCATCCTGAAAAATAATTTCCTGAGTCTCCCTGTTGCAGCAATGTCCCCCACATTTTGTGACACTAACCATGTACTTCAGTAAGGACTATTTCTTTGAGATTTTGAGAGAGGGCTGTTTATTTGCTGCACATGCAGTGTGCTTGCTACATTAGCTGCTGGCACACAGTGTGGGTGTGAGACTGTTATAGCACACTGCCATGCAGAAAGATGAATGAGGACCACTGATCAGCAAGGTAAGCTGTAGTCACTCAACGCAGCAAGAGAGTTCCCACTAGGCCTGAATTACGTAAGAGAGCTGATAGGCCATTATCCACTAGAGTTCACAGCCTAGAAAGTGCACCTACAGCTGTTTTGGAGCAGTTAAATTGCTTAGCAAAATCCAACCCAGAACTGAACAAAATAAACATCTGTTGTGGGTGTGAGTATGTTTAGAGTGTTGGGAAGTTTATTTGCAGACGTTGCATTCTCTGACATCTTCAGTGTTTTGGAGTCTCCTGTGAAGCGTTGCTGTACTGTGCCTTCTGGAAGTAATTTAGTTCTGTTTCTGGTACTTCTGGTAGCCGGTTCCAGTTGTTCATTGGCACACAAGCATCGGCGATGGGAACCAGTCTTCATCAAAATTCGCTCTGGACTCCAACTCTTAAGTTTGCGTAAGACCTTGGCTAAGCTAAGAATTTATACCAGAGAATCCCTACAGATTAAGGGAGCAACTCGATATTGATGTAGTGTAGGTATATAGTGATTGGAATGATGTCAGCCAGGCAGATCTCATAGAATATGAGTTCCGTGAGTTGGGCTGTTAACCTGGTCCAATCAGGGAGTTCTGATTGACAGATATAAACAGCAGTGTCAGAGGTTCTGCTCACTGGAGGAACTGTCCCCTATGCTAGCTGTGTCAGTGTCATGCATAACACGTGCAAATAAAGGGTGTCTTGGTGATGGGATATCAGCTTTCATGGAGTTATTCCAGATTTGACTGCCTACAAAAACAGAACAAATGGTCATCTCAAAGGAAGCGGTGCTTCAGATACATGCTAGGTACTTTCTATTTAACTGCCTGTATCCAGATGGCCACAAAGCATCTCCCCCAATGGTTTATTTTCTCTTAACTTTCAAATGCAGCACTACAAGGAGGTTAAAGTTTTTTTTGTTTGCAATGTTCATGGGATGTGGGTATTGCTGACTGGGTCAACATTTGCTGCTCATCCCTAATCCATATTCTTTGTAACTGGCAGTCACTGAATATACTCACGAAAAGCTGCTAGGAACACAAGAATATCAACGTTTATGATATATAAAAGAAGAAATACAAACTAGTTTGAATTATATGAGAATGTTTAAAATGGGCTTTTTACAAATATTGGAATGTAAGATTCAACCTTTCTATTCTTAATAATCTTAGAGATACTCAAACCTAAGTGATGGGTTTTCATTGTAAAGTTCCTTATTCAATGAGGCTGTATTGGTTTCTTTCTGTCAAACATCAATATTCACTCAATACTACTGTCTTTGTTAGTGACTGTATCTTTATGAAATGCTTATGTCAACTACTAACACAGCTCACCCACTTCATAATGTCTGATCCTTAAGTTCATGCATTCAACAATCTGAGGAAATTTTCCTTTGCTTCTGCAGCTTTTCCCTTAATAATATTTACGCCAATCATGACTTTTCTTTTGCCTTGTTTTGAAGACTATTCAACTGCACTGCTCAAATTAGTCTTTTTCTTTCAGAATGATTTTCTCCTCAGTGAAATAAACCTGCCTATTCATTGATCTTCTCATTAGTTCTGTCTCTCTCAAAGGCTTTTTTCTGTCATTAACTCCATGTGTCACATGACACCTTCATTACCTTTTTCTCCCTACTACTCTTTGTTTTCTGAAGCATTGAACAATTCACCTCAAGGATATTTTAACAAGCCAATTTAAATGTATCTAAGCAACTTTGGAGATAACCTGGCACTAATCATAGAATTCAAAAAATAAGACCAAAAGTATTTCTCCCCTTCTTAAATGCACATCAAACTTTAAGTTATAACTTAGCGACCCTGTCCACTTTAAAAGCAAATTTCCAAATAATATTCACCATTGTCCAATCTTGAAATCCAGATTTGAGGGTGTGATAACCCCCACTGCATTGATTTGTTCCCTTGAGGTTACGATCAGCCATTTGTACAGCTGTTTCAGAACTTCCCAAAATCACTAAATTTCAGTTCAGCCATTTCTTTGGCTGCTCAAAACACTGGAAAATGGCTGACGCTCTCACTGTGTTCAAAGTCTTTAATGGATTCTGTTCATGAAGAGTAGTTGACACACTTGTTCAGTAAAATCTCATTTTGAATGTCCAGCTGATTTCCAAACTTCTATTAGATTCTGTTCAGTAGTTGTGTCTGCCACCTGTCGAGGGAAATGTGAGCCTCTTCATTTTTATAGATTTAATGCCTGTGAAAGATGTTGTGAAACTTGAAAGGGTTCAGAAAAGATTTACAAGGATGTTGCCAGGGTTGGAGGATTTGAGCTATAGGGAGAGGCTGAACAGGCTGGGGCTGTTTTCCCAGGAGCGTCGGAGGCTGAGGGGTGACCTTATAGAGGTTTACAAAGTTATGAGGGGCATGGATAGGATAAATAGAGAAAGTCTTTTTCCTGAGGTCAGGGACTCCAGAACTAGAGGGCATAGGTATAGGGTGAGAGGGGAAAGATATAAAAGAGACCTAAGGGGCAATGTTTTCACACAGAGGGTGGTACATGTATGGAATGAGCTGCCAGAGGAAGTGGTGGAGGCTGGTACAATTGCAACATCTAAGAGGCATTTTAATGGGTATATGAATACAAAGGGTTTGGAGGGATATGGGCCGGGTGCTGGCAGGCGGGACTAGATTGGGTTGGGATATCTGGTCGGCATGGACGGGTTGGACTGAAGGGTCTGTTTCCATGCTGTACATCTCCATGACTTTAATAGATATTCAAGTATTCTTTATTTATTTTGACAAATTTAGGAGCCTTTCAAAAATTCTCTTGTGTTATTAAAGGGCTTGAGATTTCAGTTTATAGTGATATTGACTGAGTGGGTTGGGACAACATGAGGAATAGTGTTTGAGATAAATATGAAGATGGTGGAGGATAATGTTAAGTTTAGGGGACTTCACACTGATCTCTAGAGTAGAGCCGATGCCTCTGGGAGTGGAGGCAAATCTTTCAACCTGGTAATTTTGACCTGTCTCCATCAGCAGGCCATGTCCAAATGTCAGACACAAACAGCCAGCACCAACCTTTTGTCTTTCAATTCCCATCTCAAAGATGAAATTCTGGCCCTCAGTACTGCACTGAAAGTTCATGTGATTTATTTTTTCTATTATTCTACAAGTAATGCTCAGTTTGCAGGAGTTTACTTCATTATCCTTTCTAAATTGAGCCCTGATTCACATGACCAGAGAGTGGGGATTTTTTGACTTTGCTCTAAATTCAGAAATATTTTTAATTGCCAGTTTACATTATTACACAAAATTCAAATTAAGTCACCTCCATCCTCCCAGAGTAAGTTTTAATTTTGTCTCTTCAGAATACTAGGATTTACACATACATTGCAGGCAAAAAAAAACACAAAAAAAGCTATCAAAGATAAAATGGATTCTTACCATGGAAACTGAGCTTACAATAGGTGAGAAATCAGAGATGAAAGCTGGCTTTGCTGCTGAGCGGACTGGTGATAAAAGAGGAGTTGCTGTGTCTTGAAAGTTTTTCTTTGTTTTGCAGGATATCGTTTCCATTGAAAGACAGGATGTCTGCAATGGTTCTGGTAATGACTTTGATTGAATGGATGACTCAGATTCAAGTGGTGATGTAGTTCTTGTTGAAGCCATTGGCTCACATGGTCTTTCGTCTAGAGTTTGATATTTGTGCAAGAATACAAAATGAGTTCTTTAAATGTCATGATTAACTAAAAATAGGATACACACCAGATATTTCTTATTCTTATTAGCAAATTCTATGTTCACAAATCAACTAGTCACTGTCAAAATACTACAGGAGAAGAGAGGTTATTCGTAGGGACTCAAGAGATTCAAACCATCACCATTTCTTAGTGGCAGAGATGTATGTTGAGAGATTTGAAAAGTGTATTTAGTAGATTGAACTCTCAAGTATTTAAATACTCTGCAAGTCATCCTTCAGCTACTCTTCAATGCTGAATCATATTTTATTAACATAAATTTTTTATTAATGTGATGTTATGGAATAGGTCAGAATACACAAAACTTCTTATCCAGGCAGCCCAGACTATACTTTGCAATTTGTTTTGCTAAGTGTACAGTGAAAATTACCTGGAGTAAATTAACGAGGTTGATTACTGGGTTTTAAAACAGACAAAAATTTATTCACAAAATTACACAATAAAACACAAAGCACAGAATAAAGAACCCCTACAGAACTCAGTCTATCCAAACTAGACTTAATTAAGCTGTTCCAAATATACACAGCAGTCCCAACTAAGCAAATCCCTTTAAAACACAGTAAAAAGAATGGAACAGATACTTTACAGTTTGAAGTTGGAAGGGCAGAAAGAGAGAGAGCCTGTTCACACAGTCCACTGCTGAACTCTATAGAACATAGAACATTACAGCGCAGTATAGCCCTTTGGCCCTCGATGTTGCGCCGCCGTCATACTAATCTGAAGCCCATCCCACCCACACTATTCCATGTACATCCAATTGCCTGTCCAATGACGACTTAAATGCACTTAAACTTGGCAAATCTACTACTGTTGCAGGCAAAGCATTCCATACCCTTACTACTCTCTGAGTAAAGAAACTACCTCTGACATCTGTCTTATACCTATCTCCCCTCACTTTAAAGTTGTGTCCCCTTGTGTTTGCCATTCCCATACTTGGAAAAAGGCTCTCCCTGTCCACCCTATCTAACCCTCTGATTATCTTGTATATCTCTATTAAGTCACCTCTCAACCTTCTTCTCTCTAACGAGAATAGCCTCAAGGCCCTCAGCCTTTCCTCGTAAGACCTTCCCTCCATACCAGGCAACATCCTAGTAAATCTCCTCTGCACCCTTTCCAAAGCTTCCACTTCCTTCTTATAATGCGGTGACCAGAACTGTACACAATACTCCAAGTGTGGCCGTACCAGAGCTTTGTACAGCTGCAGCATAACCTCCTGGTTCTGGAACTCAATCCCTCTATTAATAAAGGCCAAAACACTGTATGCCTTCTTAACAACCCTGTCAATCTGGGTGGCAACTTTCAGGGATCTGTGTACATGGACACCGAGATCTCTCTGCTCATCTGCACTCCCACAGATCTTACCATTAGCTCAGTACTTTGCATTCCGATTACTCCGCCCAAAGTGTATCACCTCACACTTGTCCACATTAAACTCCATTTGCCACCTCTCAGCCCAGCTCTGCATCCTATCTAAGTCTCCCTGCAACCTACTACATCCTTCGTCACTATCCACAACTCCACCGACCTTAGTGTCGTCTGCAAATTTACTAACCCACTGTTCTAAGCCCTCATCCAGGTCATTTATAAAAATGATGAACAGCAGTGGACCCTTGCGGTACGCCGCTAGTAACTGGACACCAGGATGAACATGTTCCATCAACTACAACTCTCTGTTTTCTTTCAGCAAGCCAATTACTGATCCAAACTGCTATGTCTCCCACAGTCCCATTCCTCCGCATTTTGTATAATAGCCTACTGTGGGGAACCTTGTCGAACGCCTTGCTGAAATCCATATACACCACATCAACCACTTTGGTCACCTGTTTGGTCACTTTGTCAAAAAAGTCAATAAGATTCGTTAGGCACAACCTACCTTTCACAAAACTGTGCTGACTGTCCCTGATCAGATTTTCTTCTAGATAAGTTATAAATCCTATCTCTTACAACCTTTTCCAACACTTTACCAATAACTGAAGTGAGACTCACTGGTCTGTAATTACCAGGGTTGTCCCTACTACCCTTTTTGAACAAGGGAACCACATTTGCCATCCTCCAGTCCTCAGGCACTATTCCTGTAGACAATAATAATTTGAAGATCAATGCCAAACACTCAGCAATGTCTTCCTTTGCTTCCCAGAGGATCCTAGGATAGATCTCATCCAGCCCAGGGGACTTGTCTATTTTCACAATCTGCAGTATTTCTAATATCTCTTTCTTGTGAACCTCAATCTCTTCTAGTCTAGATGCAAGTACCTCTGTATCTTCCTCGCCAACATTTTCAATAGTGAACACTGTCGAAAAATATTTTTTTTGTGCTTCCCTTATCTCCTCTGATTCCACACACAACTTCCCACTATTATCCTTGATCGGCCCTAATTTAACTCTCGTCATTCTTTTATTCCTGACATACCTATGGAAAGCTTTAGGGTTAACCCTGATCGTTTTTGCCAACAACTTCTCACGTCTCTCCTGACTCTTCTGAGATCTCTCTTTAGGTCTTTCCTGACTTCCTTATAACCCTCAAGCGCCCTGAGTTTTCACATTTTGTCCTAACATAAGCCTTCTTCTTCTTGAGCAGGGATTCCACTTCCTTGGTAACCATGGCTCATGCATTCTATATCTTCCTCCCTGTCTGACAGGTACATACTTAACTAGGACACACAGGAGCTTTTCCTTGAATAAGCTCCACATTTTTAATGTGCTCATCCCCTGCAGTTTCCTTCCCCATTCTACGCTTCCTAAGTCTTTCCTATTTGCATCGTAATTTCCCCAGCTGTAACTCTTGCTCAGTGGGGTACACCTATCCCTTTCCATCACTAAAGTAAACCTGACAGAATTGTGATCGCTGTTTCCAAAGTACTCACCTACTTCCAAATCTAATACCTAGCTGGGCTCATTACCCAGTACTAAATCTAAAGTGACTTCGCCCCTTACTGGCCTGTCTACATACTGTGTCAGGAAGCCCTCCTGCACACACTGGACAAAAACTGCCCCATCTATAGTACTCGTACTGGAGTGATCCCAGTCAATATTTGGATAGTTGAAGTTCTCCCATAATTTTCAAGTCCCCTATGAAAACTACCCTGCCTCTCTCATTCTCATCTAGTTCTGGTCTGAACTGTTCAGCTAGAGAGCTGACCACTCTTCTTTCATTATACATGTCATTTCTAAAATATGACCACTTTGTCCTGAAGTGTCATCTGTTTACATATGAACAAAAAGGCCTCTCAATGTACCAATCTCTGTACCAAATCAGTCTAATTGGTACCGGGAGCTGGTTTATGACCCCTCTGAAAAAAAACAAAGACAAAGTATCCTTGAGAAAAGAAACAGCTTTTAGAAAAAAGGAACCAGCTGTGACAGTGATACTGTTTCACACTCATCTACAAGGTAGGCAATTTATGGTTGAGATGAGGGAACATGTCTTCACTCAGAGGGTGGTCAACTTGTAGAATGTGTGATGGTAGAGTGCTGTGAAGGCTGTGTCACTGAAAAGAAGCATAGAATCTGTAATAACACTGAAAGAGGCCATTTGACCCAATTAGTCTACATCGACCCTCTGAAGAGTATGCCATCCATACCCAGCCCACCATCTTATCTCCATAACCCTGCATGGTCAATCCACCTAACCTGCACATCTTTGGATGTGCACATATTCAAGAAAGAGATTGACAACTTTTTAAATATTAAAGTTCTCACACTGGAAAGAAGAAGGAAGAGGGGTGATGTGACAGAGGTATACAAAGTACTGACAGGCATAGATAGAGTAGATAGCCAAAGAGTTTTTCCCAGAGCAGAAATGGCTGTCATGAGAGGCCATAATTTTAAGGTGATTGGAGGAAGGAAGGTAAATGAGCATACAACGAGATCAAGGTGTTCTTGTACATCAGTCAATGAAAGCAAGCATGCAGGTACAGCAGGCAGTGAAGAAAGCTAATAGCATGCCGGCCTTCATAACAAGAGGAATTGAGTATAGAAGCAGATGTTCTTCTGCAGCTGTACAGGGCCCTGGTAAGACCACACCTGGAATACTGTGTGCAGTTTTGGTCTCCAAATTTGAGGAAAGACATTCTGGCTATTAAGGGAGTGCAGCCTAGGTTCATGAGGTCAACTCCCGGAATGGCGGGACTACCTTACGTTGAAAGATTGGAGCGACTGGGCTTGTATACCCTTGAGTTTAGACGGTTGAGAGCAGATCTGATTGAGACGTATAAGATTATTAAAGGATTGGACACTTTGGAGGCAGGAAGTATGTTTCCGCTGATGGGTGAGTCCTGAACCAGAGGACACCGTTTAAAAATAAGAGGTAGGACATTTAGAACAGAGTTGAGGAGAAACTTCTTGACCCAGAGAGTAGTGGGTGTGTGGAATGCTCTGCCCCAGAAGGCTGTGGAGGCCAAGTCTCTGGATACTTTCAAGAAAGAGTTGGATGGAGCTCTTAAGGATAGTGGAATCAAGGGTTATAGGGATAAGGCAGGAACAGGATACTGATTGAAGATGATCAGCCATGATCATAATTAAGGTGGTGCTGGCTCGAAGGGCAGAATGGCCTACTCCTGCACCTATTGTCTATTGTATATGGGAGATGTCGGAGGTAGCTTCCTTAGGCAGAGTGGTGGTGGGTGTGTGGAATGCACTGCCAGCAGTGGTAGTAGAGTCAAAGACATTAGGGACATTTAAGTGATTGTTAGACAAGCGTATGGACAGCAGCAAATTGAGGGATGTGTAGGTTAGATTGATCTCAGGTTAAGATACATGCTTGGCACAACATCATGGGCCAAAGTGTCTGTACTGTGCTGAACTGTTCTATGTATGGACAGAAACTGGGAACATAGCATTGAAGTGGAGGATTATCCATACTCATACTGAATGTTGGATCAGACTCAAACAGCCAAAAGGCCTACTCCTGCTCCAAGTTTATGTTTTTAGCTCTTGTCACACATCCTATGTTAGGCCACTGCCTGGGATGGATTGTGCTAACATGAATACTATAAGCCGGATTGCGTTCAGCCACGCACAAAATTATCAGATTCAATGAAAGTCATCAATGACAGCAACTTCTGACAGCCTCAAGAAATGTGCAATGTTTTTTAGATGATTGGAGTCCTCTGTGATTGGCATATTTTGTTGCAAAATGGTTTTTGCATTTTTCTGACATGTCACAAAACAATGAATATTTGAAAACCACGATTGCAAATATTAAATTTGGAGCTTAGGTACTTTGGCTAAAGAAAGTTTACATTGAATCAATCTCTGTATAAGATTTGTGTTAACAATACACAGTACTTTAATTGCAGAGAAAGATGAGCTTCATCATTAATCTCTGACCAGTTCTAACTATATGGCTGACCAGTTCACTTTCTGGTCAATGGTAACTCCCTAGGATGTTGACGGTGGGAGAGTTATGGCACACCTTTGAATGCCAAGGGGCAAAGGTTAGGTTTTTTTTCTTGTTGGAGATGATCACACGTTTATTGTCTGACACACGTTTAGTTCTCAGGAGAAATGCATAGGGCCAAAATGTGGCAGGTTAAATTTAACATGGATAAGTGTGAAGTTATCCATTAAGGTCAGAGAAATAGAAAGATCGCTTATTACCTAAATGCAGAGAAATGTTACAGTGCTTTGGTGCAGAGGAATCTGGGGGTCCCAATGCTTGGATCACACACAAGTAGTGTGTTTTGATATCTATTACAAAATAAATAGTTGGGAGTGTTGTTCCAACTGAACAAGTCATTTCTGAGACTCTCCCTCCAAGCTACTGTGTACAGTTTTAATCCCCTTGCTTGCAGAGGAATGTAGTTCCATCAGATGATATTCACTAGATTGATTCCAAAAATGAGGGGGTTTGTCTTATGAAGACAGAGTTTACACCTCTACTGTCTGAAGTCTAGAAGATTACTGTCTGGAGTTGAGAAGAATGAGAGAAGATGCTAAATGGGACTGACAAAGTAAATGCAGAGAGAGTGTTTCCTCATATAGGGAAAACTAGAATGAGAAGTCATAGTTTTAGGATAAGGGGTAGCAGATTTAAAATTTGGTTAAGGAAAAGAAGGAAGCATATGTCAGATATAGAGAGGATAGATCGAGTGAATCCTTAGAAGAGTATAAAGAAAGTAGGAGAATCCTTAAGAAGGAAATCAGGAGGGCAAAACGGGAACATGAGATAGCTTTAGCAAATAGAATTAAGGAGAATCCAAAGGGTTTTTACAAATGTATTAAGGACAATAGGGTAACTAGGGAGAGAATAGGGCCCCTCAAAGATCAGCAAGGTGGCCTTTGTGTGGAGCCGCAGAAAATGGGGGAGGCACTGAATAAATATCTTGCATCAGTATTTACTGTGGAAAAGGATATGGAAGATATAAACTGTAGGGAAATAGATGGTGACATTTTTCAAAAGGTCCAGATTACAGAGGAGGAAGTGCTGGATGTCTTGAAACAGTTAAAAGTGGATAAATCCCCAGGACCTGATCAGGCGTACCTGAGAACTCTGTGGGAAGCTAGGGAAGTGATCGCTGGGCCTCTTGCTGAGATATTTGTATCATCGATAGTCACAGGTGAGGTGCAGGAAGACTGGAGGTTGGCAAACATGGTGCCACTGTTTAGAAGGACGGTAAAGACAAGCCACGGAACTATAGATCGGTGAGCCTGACCTTGGTGGATGGCAAGTTGTTGGAGGGAATCTTGAGGGATAGGATGTACATGTATTTGGAAAGGCAAGGACTGATTCGGGGTAGTCAATATGGCTTTGTGCGTGGGAAATCATGTCTCACAAACTTGATTTGAGTTTTTTGAAGAAGTAACAAAGAAGACTGATGAGGGCAGAGCAGTAGATGTGATCTATATGGACTTCAGTAAGACGTTCGACAAAGTTCCCCATGGGAGACTGATTAGCAAGGTTAGATTCATGGAATAAAGGGAGAACTAGCCATTTGGATACAGAACTGGCTCAAAGGTAGAAGACAGAGGGTGGTGGTGGAGGGTTGCTTTTCACACTGGAGGCCTGTGACCAGTGGAGTGCCACAAGGATCGGTGCTGGGCCCTCTACTTTTCGTCATTTACATTAATGATGTGGATGTGAGCATAAGTAGTACAGTTAGTAAGTTTGCAGATGACACCAAAATTGGAGGTGTAGTGGACAGCGAAGAGGGTTACCTCAGATTACAACAGGATCTGGACCAGATGGGCCAATGGGCTGTGAAGTGGCAGATGGAGTTTAGTTCAGATAAATGCGAGGTGCTGCATTTTGGGAAAGCAAATCTTAGCAGGACTTATACACTTAATGGTAAGGTCCTCAGGAGTGTTGCTGAATAAAGAGACCTTGGAGTGCAGGTTCTTAGCTCCTTGGAAGTGGAGTCGCAGGTAGATAGGATAGTAAAGAAGGCATTTGATATGCTTTCCTTTATTGGTCAGAGTATTGAGTACAGGAGTTGGGAGGTCATGTTGCAGCTGTACAGGACATTGGTTAGGCCACTATTGGAATATTGCGTGCAATTCTGGTCTCCTTCCTATCGGAAAGATGTTGTGAAACTTGAAAGGGTTCAGAAAAGATTTACAAGAATGTTGCCAGGGTTGGAGGATCTGAGCTACAGGGAGAGGCTGAACTGGCTGGGGCTGTTTTCCCTGGAGCATTGGAGGCTGAGGGGTGACCTTATAGAGGTTTACAAAATTATAGGGGGCATGGATAGGATAAATAGGCCAAGTCTTTTCCCTGGGGTCAGGAAGCCCAGAACTAGAGGGCATAGGTTTAGGGTGAGAGGGGAAAGATATAAAAGAGACCCAAGGGACAACTTTTTCACGCAAGGGTGGTACGTGTATGGAATGAGCTGCTAGAGGATGTGGTGGAGGCTGGTACAATTGCAACATTTAATAGGCATTTGGATGGGTATATGAATAGGAAGGGCTTGGACGGATATGGTCTGTGTGCTGGCAGGTGGGACTAGATTCGATTGGGATATCTGTCGGCATGGACGGGTTGGACTGAAGGGTCTGTTTCCATGCTGTACATCTCTATGACTCCAGGTGAGGAGAAATTACTTCTCTTAAAGGGTCATGAATCTGTAGAATTCTGAAGCACAGAATGGCATGGATATTGGGATCAATTTAAGGAGGAGACAGACAGATTTTTAATTAGCAATTTGTTGAAGGATTTTGGCAAGTTTACAGGCAAGTGAAGTTGAGGTCAAGATGAGATCAGCCATGGTCATATTGAATGATGGCACAGACTTGAGGGGCTGAATTGCCCACCACTGTTTCTACTTCTCATGTTCTTAGGGCTGGAAAGGAACTTGGAATGGGAGTGGTGGTATCCAGTTGTCTTTGTCAATGTTGGCACAACAGATGTTGATGGGGCTGCAAAGGGGATTCTGCTGAAATTTTTAACGGTTAGACGTTAAAGTAAACAGCAAAACCTCCTCTGGATTACTTTCAGTTATGGGCAAATTGGCATTGGATGAAAGAGACAAGGGATTAAATGCATGGCTTAAAAATCGGTGTGGATGGAATGGGTTTCAGTTCCTGTTTCACTGGCACCAGTATAATAATATCTAGAATGGGAAAGGAAGAGACAAAGTGTACAAACATAAGAAACAGCAGCAAAAAAGGTCAAAGGGAGAACAATACTAAAAAGGCAAATTTAATATCTCTTTACTTAAATGTATGAAGTAGTTTGAACAGAATAAATTAATTTACAGCACAAAACAATGTTATTGGATACAACTGGACAGCAACTATCGATATATGATCGCAGAGGGATCAAAGTTGGAACTAAATAGTCATAGATACATGAAACTTTGAGTAGGAAGTAAGGGTGATAATGTAGCTTTGCCAGTACTAGATGGAATAAGTTAATGATCTTGAATCAGATGATAGAGAATCCATACGGGTGAAAACAAGAAATAACAAAGGGCAGAAGAATAAATCGTAACGATATGAGGATATTTTTAGATTAGACTTACAGTGTGGAAACAGGCCCAACAAGTCCACACCGACCCGCCGAAGCGCAACCCACCCATACCCCTACATTTACCCCTTACCTAACACTACGGGCAATTTAGCATGGCCAATTCACCTGACCCGCACATCTTTGTGACTGTGGGAGGAAACCAGAGCACCCGGAGGAAACCCACGCAGACACGGGGAGAATGTGCAAACTCCCCACAGTCAGTCGCCTGAGTCGGGAATTGAACCCAGGTCTACAGGCGCTGTGAGGCAGCAGTGCTAACCACTGTGCCACCGTGTTAAAAAAAAATGCTGTATACTATTTATGAGTGACTTTAACCATCACATAAATTGGAAAATTAAACTGGCTAATGCAGCTATGGCGAAGAACTTTTCCAAAGTATTCGAGAAGGAAGAATTCCTGGAATGTGTTCAAGATAGTTACCTAAATGCCCAGAAATCACATTGTTGTGGGTCTGCAGTCACATGTAGGCCAGACGAGGGAATGATAGCAGATTTCCTGCTCTAAACGATATGAGTGAACTAGATGAGTTTGTACAACAATTGGCAACAGTTCGATAGTTGCCATTAGGCTAGTTTTTTTTATTCCAGTTTTCTTCATAGAATTCAAATTCACTATCTATCATGGTGAGTTTTGATCCCTTGCTCCTCGAATATTAACCTGGATTTCTGGTTTATTCATCCAGTGATAAAATCACTATACCACCGGCTCAGCAGAAAGAAATTAAACATTATCTTTTGGTTTCCAGAATCACACATTCCTTTAAGGGAAAAATACCAGCACAAAAACTGAGATCACCATGGCTAACAAAGGAAGTTAACGTTTGTATTAGATCAAGGAGATGGCTTATAACGATAACAAAAATACTGTGTGTCTAAAGAATGGGAGAATTTTCCACCAAACAAAGGAGGATATAGAAACTGATAAAGAAAGAGAGAATAGAATATCAGTATAACAAAGCAAGAAATAGAAAAAACATGTTATAAAACCTTTTAGGGCGCCCCTCAACCTCCTGCATTCCAGTGAAAACAAAGCTAGTCTAACTTACCTTTCTTCATAGCTAAGATCCCCCATACCAGGCAATATCCTGGTAAACATTTTCTGTACCCTCTCCAAAGCATCCACATCCTTCTGGTAGTGTGGTGACAAGAACTGCATGCAATATTCCAAGTGTGGCCTAACTTAAGTTCTATAAAGCTGCAGCACAACTTGTCTATCCAAACATGCCATAAGCCAAATTCACTGCTTTCTCTACCTGCACTGCTACCTTCAGTGATCTGTGGACCTGAACACACTGATCCCTCTCTATATCAATACTCCTCAGGGTTCTGCCATTCACTGCATAATTTCCACCTACATTTGGCCTTCCAAAATGCATCATCTCACATTTATCTGGATTAAACTCCATTTGCTATTTTTCTGCCCATCCCTCCAACTGATCTATATTTTCCTAGATACTCTGACAATCCTGTTCACGATCCACAAATCCATCAATCTTTGTCATTAAATAAGTTCAAGGAAGGGACTGACAGAATTCTATTTCCAGGTAGACAATACTTTATCCGAAATTTAGAAATCTGAAAAGCTCTGAAATCCAAAGCATTTTTCATGATTTTTTTTCTCCTTAAGGTTGTTTGGCATGTCAACAGTTAACTCAACTCCACACCCACTTGACAGATGTGACGTGGCCCAGCACTGGCAGACATCAGTTCTGTCTCAGCGCTCCTAGTAATTACATGTGCATCTGCTGCTTGGTAAGATATTTTTAATTTCACTGTGAAAAATGTCATTTATTCCTAACTCTGAAAAATTACGAAATCCAGCAGGACCTAAGGGTTTTCGGATAAAGGATTGTCTACCTGTACGAATGACATCAAGGGACATGGGAATAACATGGGAATATTGAGATAGATGATCAGCCATGATCTAGAATGGAAAAGCAAGAATGAAGGGCTGAATAGCATGCTGGTATTCCATAGTTCATGGATGTCAGTATCTGGGAGAAGAGGGAAAAGTGGTGGAAGGAATGATCAAGTCTAAGAATGTTGGCATCATGGCTCAGGTAGGAATTGGCTACATTCGGCAGAAAACTGGTTATGGGGAGCAAATACTAGAAAGAACAAAGAAAATTACACCATAGGAACAGGCCCTTCAACCTTGAAGCCTGCACTGATCCAGATCCTCTATCTAAGCCTGTCACCTATTTTCTAAGGGTTTGTGTCCCTTTCCTCCCTGCCCTTTTATGTATCTGCCCAGATACATCTTAAATGACCTATTGTGCCTGCCTCTATCACCTCTGCTGGCAACGCGTTCAAGGCACCCATCATCCTCTGCGTAAAGAGCTCTCCAAGCACATCTCCCCTAAACTTTTCCCCTCTCACTTTGAACTCAGTAGTATGTGAGACCTGATGCTGGGAAAAAGCTTCTTGTTATCCACCCTGCCTATACCTCTCATGATTTTGTAGGCCTCAATCATGTCCCCCCTCAACCTCCATCTTTCAAATGAAAATAATCCTAATCTACTCAACCTCTCTTCATAGATAGCTCCCTCTATACCAGGCAATATCCTCGCAAACCTCCTCTGCACCCTCTCCAAAGCATCCATATCCTTTTGGTAATGTGATGACCAGAATTGTACACAGTATTCCAAATGTGGCCGAAGCAAAGTCTGATGCAACTGTAACATGACCTGCCAACTCTTGTACTCAATACCCTGTCTGATGAAGGGAAGCATGCCGTATGCCTTCTTGATCACATTACTGACCTGCGTTGCCACCTTCAGGGTACAACGGACCTGAACACTCAGATCTCTCTGTACATCAGTTTTCCCCAGGACTTTTCCATTTACTATATAGATCACTCTTGAATTGGATCGTCCAAAATTCATCACCTCATATTTGCCCGATTGAACTCCACCTGTCATTTCATCGCCCAACTCTCCAACCTATTTATATTCTGCTGTATTCTCTGACAGTCCCCTTCACTATCTGCTACTCCATCAATCTTACTGTCATCTACAAACCTGTTAACCTGACCACCTATACCATCCTCCAAATCATTTATGTATACCCCAAATAACTGTAGTCCCAGCACGGATCCCTGTGGAACACCACTGGTCACAGGTCTCCATTTTGAGAAACTCCCTTCCATTACTATTCTCTGTCTCCTGTTGCCCAGCCAGTTCTCTATCCATTTAGCTAGTACACCCCGGATCCCATGCAACTTCACCTTCGTCATCAGCCTATCAAGGGGAACCTTATCAAACACCTTACTGAAGTCCATGTATATGACATATACAGCCCTTCCCTCATCAATCAACTTTATCACTTCCTCAAAGAATTCTATTAAGTTGGTAAAACATGATCTTCCCTGCACAAAAAATGTTGCCTATCTCTGATAAGCCCATTTTCTTCCAAATGGAATAGATCCTATCCTTCTGTATCTTCTCCAGCAGCTTCCCTACCACTGACGTAAGGCTCACCAGTCTCCATTTAGCTGGACCATCCCTGCTACTCTTCTTAAACAAGGAGAAACATTAGCAATTTTCCAGTCCTCCAGGGCCTCCCCCCTGTTCAAGGATGCTGCAATGATATCTATTAAGGCCCTAGCTATTTTTCTCTCTTGCTTCCCTCAGTAACCTGTGATAGATCCTATCCAGAGCTAGGTTCTTGTCCACCTTAACTCCTTTTAGAATACCCAACACTTCTGCCAATTGACCTCGAGTAATCAGATACCTATACGTAACCTCAACATCTGTCATGTCTCTCTCCTCGGCAAATACCAATGCAAAGCACTCATTAAGAATCTCATCCAGTTTCTCTGACTCCATGCATAACGTTCCTTTTTCATTCTTGAATGGGACAATCCTTTCTCTAATTACCCTCTTGCTCCTTATATATGAATAAAAGGCTTTGGCATTTAGAGTCATGGAGATGTACATCATGGAAACAGACCTTTCGGTCCAACCCATCCATGCCAACTAGATATCCCAACCCAATCAAGTCCCACCTGCCAGCACCCGGCCCTTATCCCTCCAAACCCTTCCTATTCATATACCCATCCAAATGCCTCTTAAATGTTGCAATTATACCAGCCTCCACCACTTCCTCTCGCAGCTCATTCCATACCCGTGCCACCCTCTGCGTGAAAAGGTTGCTTCTTAGGTCTCCTTTATGTCTTTCCCCTCTCACCCTGAACTATGCCCTCCAGTTCTGGTCTCTCCCACCCCAGGGAAAAGACTTTGTCTGTTTATACGATCCATGCCCCTCATAATTTTGTAAACCTTGATAAGGTCACCCCTCAGCCTCTGACACTCCAGGGAAAACAGCTCCAGCCTATTCAGCCTCTCCCTATATCTCAAATTCTCCAACCTTGGCAACATCCTTCTAAATCTTTTCTGAACCCTTTCAAGTTTCACAACATCTTTCTGATAGGAAGGAGACCAGAAGTGCACACAGTATTCCAACAGTGCTCTAACAGTCCTATAAAGTCGCAACATGACCTCCCAACTCCTGTACTCAATATTCTGACCAATAAAGGAAAGCATACCAAACGCCTTCTTTACTATCCTACCTACCTGCGACTCCACTTTCAAGGAGCTATGAACCTGCACTCCAAGGTCTTTTTGGTCAGCATCATTCCCTCAGACCTTACAGTTAAGTGTATAAATCCTGCTAACATTTGTTTTCCCAAAATGCAACACCTTGCATTTATCTGAATTAAACTCCACCTGCCACTTCTCGGCCCATCAAGATCCTGTTGTAATCTGAGGTAACCTTCTTTGCTATCCACTACACCTCCAATTTTGGTGTCATCTGCAAACTAACTAACTATACCTCCTATGCTCACATCCAAATCATTTATATAGATGATGAAAAGTAGTGGACCCAGCACCGATCCTGTGGCACTCCACTGGTCACAGGCCTCCAGTGTGAAAAACAACCCTCCATCACCACCCTCTGTCTTCTACCTTTGAGCCAGTTCTGTATCCAAATAGCTAGTTCTCCCTGTATTCCATGAATCTAACCTTGCTAATCAGTCTCCCATGGGGAACTTTGTCGAACGCCTTACTGAAGTCCATGTAGATCACATCTACTGCTCTGCCCTCATCAATCCTCTTTGTTATTTCTTCAAAAAACTCAATCAAGTTTGTGAGTCTTGCTCAAAGCCATGTTGACTATCTCTAATCAGTCCTTGCTTTTCCAAATACAGGTACATCCTGTCCCTCAGGATTCCCTCCAACAACTTGCCCACCACCGTCTTCCTTAACCCTCTTTGCTAAAGGTAGCTTATGACCCCTTTTAGCCATCTTAATTCCTCATTACAGATTTGTGCTATATTCCCAATATTCTTCCAAAATTTAGTCTGTCTTCAGTTGCTGAGACCTTATGGTATGCTTCATTTTTCCTCTCAGCTAATCTCACAATTTCACCTATCATCCATGATTCCCTAATTTGTATCCCTCATTTTCACAGGAACATAACTCTCCTGAATTCTAATGAACCTTTCTTTAAAAGCTTCAAATGTGGATTTACCTTCAAACAGCTGCTCCCAATCTACATTTCCCAGTTCCTGCCGAATTTTGCTATAGTTGGCCTTCCTCCAATGTAGCACTCTTTCTTTAGGACCACTCTCGTCTTTGTCCATGACTATAATAAAACTCACAGAATTGTGATCACTATTCCCAAAGTAATCTTTTACTGAAACTTAAAACATCTGGCCTGGTTTATTCACCAACACCAGGTCCAATATGGTCCCTTTCCGAGTTGGACTATTTACATACTGCTCTCGAAAACTCTCCTGAATGTTCCTTACAAATTCTGTTCCATCTAGACCTTTAACACTAAGGGAATCCCAGTCAATTTTGAGAAAATTAAAATCTCCTAACATCACCTCCCTGTTGCTCCTACATCTTTCCACAATCTGTTTCCATAGTTGTACCTCTATCTCACGCTCACTGTTGGGAGGCCTGTAGTACAACCCAACATTCCTCAAATGCAATTGACAGAAAATATCTGAGAAAAAAAATTAGTTAACTGAAATTTTTTCTTGTTAATTTCATATGATGTGTAAGAATTACAAAGTTAAGAATCAGTTAATAAGTTAACCAGTTCACCAAATGTCTGGATATTTTTTGTTGTAATCTAACAGGAGATGACTGGCGATTACTTTAGATACAAATGCACCTATGTTTTTCTGTACAATGCTTGCATATAGTTCTTACATAGCATATTCTTACATCTCATTTTCTCAATTGATGAAGTATTAGTGAATGAATGTATTGATGAAACTGCTGATACTTCACAATGTTTCATAGACATGTTTGCTTCCCTCTTGATGTTAAATATGTTCTTAACCGGTGGTGGCTGAAAGACAAAAATATTGGCAGAAATTATTCGTAGCATTTGTAGGAATTTGAAGTAAAATCATGACATTAACTATCCATACTTCTTGCCTGAATGGGATAGATTTTTTTTAAAGGCCAGATACCAAAGTACTCAAGTTCACTGCACCTTTAAAATGTTCTCAAACTTCTTTTCAGACGAACAGAACTGAAGGTGGCTATTCAGCCCATTTTTCCTGTACTGAACTTTTGTAACTTTATCTCATTAGTCATACTTGTTCATTTTTTCTTTAAAGGATATTCTACTCCATGAAGACAGGAAGTGAAGAATAAGCCCAATGCCTGACCTTTTGGATACATTTATATATTTTATTTAGGAGCACAAATGAATCTTACTTAATGTTCATGGCGTACATATAA
Source organism: Hemiscyllium ocellatum (assembly GCF_020745735.1). Lineage (NCBI taxonomy): Eukaryota > Metazoa > Chordata > Chondrichthyes > Orectolobiformes > Hemiscylliidae > Hemiscyllium > Hemiscyllium ocellatum. The sequence continues at coordinate 5,638,452 of NC_083415.1, read as the reverse complement.
TTAAACACACAATCAATTAACATTGGGCTTAGAGGGTTTTATGTCACAGAATCATACAGCATTGAAACATACCCTTTGACCCAACTTACTTATGCTGACCAAGTGCCCTAAACTAAATTAGCCCCATTTGTCTGCATTTGGCCCATATCTCTCTAAACATTTCTTATCTATGCACCTATCCAAATGTCTTTTCAATGTTGTAATTCTACTCACCTTGACCACTTTCTTGGCAGCTTGTTCCACATATGCAACACCTTTTGTGTGAAGAAGTTCCCCCTCAGATCCCTTTTAAATCTTTCCCTCTCAACTTAACCCTATGCCCTCTAGTTTTGAAATCTACTATCCTGGGGAAAAGACCTTGACTGTTGGCCTTATCCATACCCCTCATGATTTTATAAAACTCTATAAGATCACCCTTAACCTCCCATGTTTCAGAAAAAAAAAAGACTCAGCCTCTCCTTATAACTCAAACCCTCCGATCTCGGTCACATCCTTTGTGCAGGGAAGGTCATGTTTTAGCAACTTAACAGAATTCTTTGAGGAAGTGACAAAGTTGATTGATGAGTGAAGGGTTGTAGATGTCATATACATAGACTTTAGTAAGGCATTTGATAAGGTTCTGAATGGAAGGCTGATGAGAAAATGAAGATGTATGGGGTCCACGGCGTATGAGCTAGATGGATAGAGCACTGGCAAGAGGAGAACAAAGAGTAGTAATGGAAGGGAGTTTCTCAAAATGGAGAACTGATCACTGGTGTTCCACAGGGATCTTTGTCAGGACCACGTTGTTTGTGATATACATAAATGATCTAGAGGAAGGCATAGGTGGTCTCATTAGAAAGTTTGCAGATGAAAATAAAATTGATGGAGTAGCAGATTCTGAAGGGGACTGTCAGAGAATGCAGCAGAATATAGATTAGAGAATTGGGCAGAGAAATGGCAGATGGAATTCAATCCAAGCAAATGCGAGGTGATACCTTTTGCAAGATCCAATGCGAGAGTGAACTATACGGTAAATGGAAAAGCTCCGGGGAAATTGATTTACAGACAGATCTGGATGTTCAGATCCATTGTACCCTGAAGATGGCAATGCTGGCTGATAGTGATTAAGAAGGCATACAACATGCTTTCCTTCATTGGACGGGGTACTGAGAACAAGAGCTGGCAGGTTATGTTATAGTTGGATAGGACTTTGGTTTAGCCACATTGGGAATACTGCGTACTGTTCTGGTCGTCACATTACCAGAAGGGTGAGGATGCTTTGGAGAGGGTGCAGAGGAGATTCATTAGGATGTTGCCTGGTATGAAGCGTATTGGCTATGAAGAGACATTGAGTACATTAGGATTATTTTCATTAGAAAGACAGAGGTTGAGGGTCTACAAAATCATGAGAGGTATAGATAGGGGTAGAGAGCAAGAAACCTTTTCCCAGAGTGGGGACTCAATTACTAGGGGTCATAAGTTCAAAATGAGACAGAGAAAGTTTAACGGAAGTATGTGTGGAAAGTTCTTTACGCAGAGGGTGGTGGGTGCCTGGGATGCATTGCCAATGGTGAAAATAAAGGCTATTCTATTCTAGTGAGCTACAGTGTAAGGGCCCAAAAATGAAGACATACAGATGCCTCGAAATGAGACGAGAAGTATAAGGTGAACGTAAAGCCTGATGAATGTACTGTAATTTGTTAGAGCTGTATCGTTTGATACCAAGTACATTGCAGACCTGAGGGGATATTTGCATATGGAGGTTGTGCCACGCAACGACACAATCATTCGTAAAATTGGCAAAGAAGGAAAAATATTGAAGTATCCTGAAGATGGGTACAAATGAAGAGAACTGAGGATTTCTGAGTCCATGTATGATGTTAACAAGCAACCAGAGACTGAACTTAAAGCTTGATTAAAAACTGTTACATTTAGGCCAAGATGGGGAAATTAATTATATTACTAACTGTGTGTACAGTATTTTGAGTGTTTGCCTACTAGTGACTTGCCAACCCCCTGCATCAGAAGGGAGATGAAGGAAAAAGGAACGCGTGTAAATACCTTTTTGTACATGTCCTACAGCTATACCAAATGAGCTAATGTTTCCAGTTGCTGGGTATGCTCCCACATTCCCATCCACGTGAAAGAGGGCATCTGCTTTAAATTTCAGCCCTTTTAATGGCAAATTGGTAATTCACCAGAATGCATCCTCAGAGGATCTGGCAAGACAGGCATGGCAGTCCTCCGCAGGGACAGGTGTTTATTGGGTATGCATGACTGACCCCCAAGAGCAGTGGGAATCAGCAAATTCTGAAAAGGGAGGTAATGCTGTACCTATATCTTAGACAATTTTGAAGGGATCACCAATTTAGCACCACGTTTCTGAAAACAGATGGATGAAACAACTCCTATCCTCCACTCTGTGGAATTGGGCAACATGGCTGTTTGGATCATTGGGAACCTCTCAAGTGCAGGGTATCGTGTTATTCATAGTAGTAATTCTCATGTTATACTGTTTGGTTTTGTTAAGCAAAAGTTGTTGCCAACAGGTGGGTTTTGCGCAGCCCCACAGGTTAGGCTCCTGAAAGATAAGCAACTTGTAAGGCAATCATTCTTGCGTAGAAAGCCTATCTGACATGAGTAAATGTATACTTGCTTGTTTTGTGATTTACTTAAGAGGGAAGCAAAGAGGGGATTGTTAGGGATGTCCATCATTAAGTAACAGAAAATGACCGATGGCTGCCCATAATTGAACAAGAAAAAATGGCCCACAGAATGCAGCAGAAGATGACTGACAGTAGATTGAGAGCCTTGGGAAAATGTTTTCTTAATGTAGTCTCAGCAAGTCGAACAATAGCAGGACAGTTTAATCAAGGTTATTGGCTGGGATAGAATGTACAGCTGCATAAATAAGAACATTTTACACTAAATAGTTGTTTCTCTTGAATTATTTAATCAAAATGTTACAATATTAAGAGTAGGTTTTAGATAAGATTCTTCAGATAATCATAGATATAGATACCATAGTAGCTATAGATCCACATATATATTAAAAAAAATCACCAAAAAGATTCAATCCACTTTCAGACAGTAGAAGTGCTCCGCTGCCCATCATTAAACTGTGAAAACATCATGGCCATGGATGGACTGCCAGCACATATCTATGTACATAGGAACATCTCAGCATTGTTGACTAATAGTATCTAAGGGTTGGGGGTTGTTGTGCAAATGTACACAGTCTGAAGTCTGTCTTACTGCAAAGAAGTTCTGAAGCTGCAATGATGTTGTACCAAAATGAAATTGCACCTGAATCTATGACTGGACTCAGATTCTCATTTGAAAATATGAGATCTAACAATGGTATATGGCAGTCCCAGTCGATGTTTGGAAAGTTAAAATCTCCTACTAGGTCAACACTGTTATTTTTACAGCTATCTGCAGTCTCCCTGTATATTTGCTCCTCAATTTCCTGCAGGTTATTGGGGGCATATAGGACAATCCTATTAAAGTGATCACCCCCTTCTTATTTCTCAGTTTCACCCAGATAGCCTCATGATCCAAGTGGAACATCCGCTCGAAGTACTGCCATGATGTTTTCCCTTTCCAAAAATGCCAAGCCCCTTCTCTTTTGCTTCCACTTCAATCCTTCCTGAAGCATCTGTACCCTGGGAAAAGTGAACATAGAACACAGAACATTACAGCGCAGTACAGACTATTCAGCCCTCGATGTTGCGCCAACCTGTGGAACCAAGCTGAAGCCCATCTAATCTACACTATTCCATTCTCGTCCATATGCCCATCCAATGACCATTTAAATGCCCTTAAAGTTGATGAGCCCACTGCTGGTGCAGGCAGGGCATTCCATGTCCCTACTACTCTCTGAGTAAAGAAACTACCTCTAACATCTGACCTATACCTATCACCTCTCAATGCGAAGATATGTCCCTTGTTGCTAGCCATCACTATCCCAGGAAAAAGGTTCTCACTGTCCAACATATCTAACCCTCTGATTATCTTTTATGTCTCAATTAAGTCGCTTCTCAACCTTCTTCTCTCAAACGAAAACAGCCTCAAGTCCCTCAGCCTTTCCTTGTAAGACCTTCCCTCTATTTGAGGCAACAACCTAGTAAATCTCCTCTGAACTCTTTCCAATGCTTCCACATCCTTCCTATAAAGCGGTAACCAGAACTGTATGCAATACTCCAAATGTGGCCGCACCAGAGTTTTGTACAGCTGCAATATGGCCTCATGGTTCCGAAACTCAATCCCTCAACCAATAAAAGCTAACACACCATATGCCTTCTTAACAACCTATCAACTTGAGTGGCAACTTTCAAGGATCTACGTACCTGGACATTGAGATCTCTCTGCTCATCTACACTACTAAGACTCTTACCATTAGCCCAGTACTCTGAATTCCTGTTACTCCTTCCAAAGTGAATCACCTCACACTTTTCTGCATTAAACTCCATTTGTCACCTCTCAGTCCAGCTCTGCAGCTTATCTACGTCTCTCCATAACCTACAACATTCTTCATCACTACCCAGAACTCTATCGACCTAAGTGTTATCCACAAATTTACTAACCCATCCTTCTGTGCCCTCATCCAGGACATCCCAAACAACAGTGAACCCAAAACAGATCCTTGCAGTACCCCACCTAGTAAATGAACTCCTGGATAAATATTTCCCATCAACCACCATTTTTCTTTCAGTAGTCTTCTTTCAGTAGCCAATTTCTGATCCAAACCACCAAATCACCTTCAATCCCATGCCTCTGTATTTTATGCATGAACGTTCTGTGGGGAACCTTATCAAACCACTTACTGAAATCATGTACAACACATCAACCACTTTACCTTCATCCACCTGTTTGGTCACCTTCTCCATGAACTCAATAAGGTTTGTGAGGCACGATCTTCACAAAACCATGTTGACTACCCCTAATCAATTTATTCCTCTAGATGATTATAAATCCTATCTCCTAAAACCCTTTCCAATGCTTTATTCACAACCAAAGTAAGGCTCAAAGGTCTATAATTTCCAGGATTGTCTCTATGCCCCTTCTTGAAGAAGGGAACAGCATTTGCTATCCTCTAGTCTTCTGGCACTATTCCTGTAGACAATGACGACATAAAGATCAAAGCCAAAGGTTGGACAATATCCATCCTGTCTTCCCAGAGAATCCCAGGATAAATGCCATCTGGCCCAGTGGGCTTATCTACTTTTACACCTTTGCTAACACCTCCTCCTGATGGCTCCCAATCCCACCTAGTCTATAAGCCTGGATCTCAGTATTCTCTCGACCACATTGCCTTTTTTCTTGTGTGAATACTGATGAAAATCCCCAATCTCCTCTGACTCCATGCACAACTTCCCATTACAATGCTTGATTGGCCCTAATCTTAGTCTAGTCATTCTTTTATTTCTGATATACCTATAGAAAACCAAAGGGTTTTCCTTGATCCTATCCACCTACAACTTCTTATATCCCCTCAGGCCTTTTCTTAGCTCTCTCTTTAGGTGTTTCCTGGCTAACCTGTAACTCTCAAGTGCCCTAACTGAGCCATCACAGCCTATCGTAACATAAGCTGCCTTCTTCCTCTTGAAGAGAGATTCAACTGCCTTAGTAAACCACGGGTCCCGTGCATGACAACTTCTTCCCTGCCTGACTGGTACATATTTATCAAAGACGCACAGCAGCTGGTCCTTGAATAAGCTCCACATTTCACTTGTGCTCATCCCCTGCAATTTCCTTCCCCATCCTATGCATCTTAAATCTTGCCTAACTGCATCGTAATTGCCTTTCCGCCAGCTATAACTCTTGACCTGCAGTATATGCCTTTGGAACTATTTGGAGGTTGATAAATAACTCCCAACAGGGTAACCTCTCCATTCCTGTTTCTAATCTCAGCCCATACTATCTCAGTAGATGAGTCCTCAAGTGTCCTTTCTGCAACCGTGATACGTCTTTGACTAACAATGCCACACCACCCCCTTTTTTTAAACCATTTTCTCTGTTCTTTCTGAAACATCTAAATCCTGGAAACTGCAATAACCATTCCTGTCCCTGTTCAGCTCATGTCTCTGAAATGGCTACAACATCGATGTCCCAGGTACTAACCCATGCTGCAAGTTCATCCACCTTAGTCCGGATGATCCTGGCATTAAAACAGACACACTTCAAACTAACTTCTTGCCAGCCGGTGTCTTCCTGTGATCTTGAAATCTTAGTTCTGACTTCACTGCTCTCATCCTCCTGTATACTCGAAGTACAATTTCAGTTCCCTTTGCCCTGCTGAAATAGTTCAAACCCACCCAAAGAGCATCAACAAATCCCCCCCCACCGGATATTGGTACCCCTCTGGTTCAGGTAAAGACCATCCTGTTTGTAGAGGTCCCACCTACCCCAAAAAATCACCCCAATTATCCAGGAATCTAAAACCCTCCCCCCTGCACCATCCCTGTAGCCACGTGTTCAATTCCTCTCTCTCTCCATATTCCTCACTTTGTTAGCACGTGGCACAGGCAATAAACCAGACATAACAACTTTGTTTGTTCTAGCACTAACCTTCCATCCTAGCTCCCTGAATTTCTACCTTAGATCCCCATCTCTCTTCCTACCTATAGCGTTGATGCCTATGTGGACCACAACTTGGGGCTGCTCCCCCTCCCCCCTCAAGAATACTGAAAGCATGATCAGAGATATCACAAAACCTGGCACCTGGGAAGCAACACACTAATCATGAGTCTCTCTTGTTTCCACAGAACCTCCTATCTCTCCCTAACTATGGAGTCCCCAATGACTAGTTTAGCTGAATGTTTCTGACATATTGACTTTCCTAATCATACCATTGTTTTCTACGTAACTCCTAATTCTATCCTAAATAATTGTCTCTTTAGCCTCCCCACCACTAAAATTCAACTGACTATTTGTAGAGTTTTTAACCTATTTGACAGGCTTATCCTGACAACCTTACTTAAATAAGATTGCAATATTTGAGCTTTTAATCCTGTCAATCACTCAACCATGTTTCTGTAATATCAATGATATCCCATTCCCATGTTCCCTTCCATCCTTGGGTTTATCTGCCTCACCTGTCAGGAGACATTGAAATGCATTGAAATAAATAGTTTAGGCTATCAGTCTTCCCTCATTCTCTTGCCGTGCTCTTGCTCACCTTGCCTATTTACCTTGCTCTCTTTAACTTCTGTACCAGCCTCAATCTTCTCTTGTCTCACTATTGCTTAGGGTCCCACCCCACTGCCAGGCTAGTTTAAGTCCTCCCGTTTAGCTCAGTTAGTAATGTTGCCTCTCAGTGCCACCTTGGGTCCTGGTTACCTATGTACAGATTGTATATTGAAGTAGTTTAAAAAAATGAATTAGCATGAGAATACAGAGTTTAAAAGACCAGAATGAGAATAAATAATGTCTTTAAAATACTCAAGTTATAGTTCCTTTGCAACACAAATTTGTGCCTGCAACACTGCAGAACATGAGGCCACACTGCCTCCATGTGCTGGCCTCCAACTCACTTTGCTCCCACTCCTGGCTCTGGCTGCTAGCCACTCTACTTCTCGCCTTCGGACTGGGCCCACGCTTGTTCTGCTGTTATTCCATGACTCAACATGTGACTCGACCCGTGCTCGCTCTGTTTCCTACTCCAGGACTCAGCCCACAACTTGTTCTTCTCTCCACTCCCAGACTCAGCTCCCACCCACTCTGTTCCCGATGCCGGGACTCGGCCCGCAATCACTCTGCTCCAGGACTCGGTTACTTCTGCCGCAGAAGAGGATCCAATGATCCAAAAATCTGAATTTCTCCATCAGTTCCTCAGCCACATATTCATCTGCCCTATTCTCCTATTCCTGCTCTCACTGGCACATGGAACCCGGAGTAAACCAGAGATTATTATCCTGAGGTTCTGCTTTTTAATCTCGAGCCTACCTCCCCAAATTCACTCTGCAGGACTTTATCAGTTTTTCTACCTATGTCGTTGGTACAAATGAGTACAATGACTCCAGCTGCTCATGCTGCCCTTTGAGAATTTGTTGCAATTGCTCCTGGTCATCCTTGGTCCTGGTACCAGGAAGGCAACACACCATCCTGACATCTCATTCGCGGCTATAGAAACACTTGTCTGTGCCCCAGACCAGTCCTCCATCACAGCTCCCATGAACTTTGCCATACCCTGCTTTACAGCACAGCTAGCTGTGGTGCCAAATATCTGACTGCTGCTGCTGGTTTCCCCTGCGAGGCTATCCCTCCAACGTATCCAAAATAGTATATTTGTTTGAGAGGGAGATAGCCACAAGAGAATCCTGCACCATCTGCCTACCTGTCTTGGTGGTCACCTATCTACCTGACCGAACTCGCAGTGTGAAAATGTGTTGCTGGTTAAAGCACAGCAGGTTAGGCAGCATCCAAGGAATAGGAAATTCGACGTTTCGGGCATAAGCCCTTCATCAAGGCTTATGCCCGAAACGTCGAATTTCCTATTCCTTGGATGCTGCCTAACCTGCTGTGCTTTAACCAGCAACACATTTTCAACTGTGATCTCCAGCATCTGCAGACCTCATTTTTAACCTTTTGAACTCGCAGTGTGTCCACTTCTCTGCACCTGTCTATTACACTCACTGCTTCTTGTATGATCTTCCACTGCCGATCCAACCGATCAGTGTGGTCTGAGACGAGTCACAGACAGACACACTTGTTGCAGACATAGTCATCAGGGACAGTTGACTTCTATCTGATCTCCCACATCTGACAGAGGAGCATACCATTCCACTGACTGCAATCTCTGCCCCTTTAACAACTAATGGACTTAGGGGAAAAAAAAGTCTTACCCTTACTTTTTTGCTGCTCACCCTCCTCAACAAAGGTTAGTATTTCCCATGCCCGCTCTTAGCTCTCACAAGCAGCCTCGCAAAAATTATTTGAACAAGATTTGCATTGCCTCCCTCCCCTACTTACTTGAACTCCCACACTTAGCTCAACTGTCACACTTAGCTCAGCACCCAGCAACTGTGCACTCTTGCTGGTTGCACTCTGTGTCACAGTTGATGTCCTCAACATTCAGTCAGAAGATGTGGGTTCAAGTCCCATATGCTATGGAGCTGTCGCATAACACTGCTAAACTGGCAGCTTTAATTAAAAAAAACCACACAGGGTCAAACCATTCAAAATCTATACTGTTGGAGACTGAACATGGAACTGAAACTGTGTGTTGGAACCCTACGTGTGCTCTGACACACAGGAGGCGGAGGATGTAGTTGGGGTTCTAAATGAGTATTTTGTGTCAGTGTTCAGTAGTGAGAGAGACAATGTAGGTATTGAGAACAGGGAGAAAGTCTGTGATACAATTAAACAAGTTAGCTTAATCAGAGATGAGACTCTGCATGGTCTAGCAGGCTTAAAAGTAGATAAATCTCTCGGGTCAAATGAAAAGTATCCCAGCTTGTTGCATGAGGCAAGGGAGGAAATAGCAGGGCCACTGGCAATAATTTTCAATTTCTCTCTGGACATTGGAGAGATGCCAGAGGACTGGAGCACACCCAGCATAGTACTATTATTCAAGAAGGTAACAATGGATAAACCAGGAAACTATAGGATAGTCAGTTTAACCTCAGTGGTAGGAAAACTATTGAAAGCAACTATGAGATATAGGATTAATCTGCATTTGGAGAGACAGGGATTAATTATGAACAGTCAACATGATTTTTTAAGTGGAGGTTGTTTAGTGAACTTGATTTAATTTTGCAAAATGGTAACCAGGTGTGTAGATGAAGCAAATGCATTCAATGTAATTACTTGGACTTCAGCATGGTTTTTGATAATGTCTTGCATGTGAGACTGATAACAAAGGTAAGAGCTCATGAGGTCCAAGGAAATTTGGCTAATCCTAGCATATCAACAATGTGCTGGATTCTTCCAACATTCAGCATGGGAATATTTGTAGAGTGTCTTCCTCCAGTGATTGTATAATTATCCATTATCATTCATGACTGGATGTGGCAGGACTGCAGAGCTTAGATCTGATCCATTGGTTGTGGGAATAGTTAGCTCAGTCTATCACTTGCAACGTATGCTGTTTGGCATGCAAGTAGTCCTGTTTGTTAGCTTCACTGGATTGACACCTTAATTTTTGGTATGCTTAGTGTTGATCCTAGGATGCCTTCCTGCATTTTCCATTGAACCGAGGTTGATCCCCTGGCTTGATGACAATGGTTGAATAGGGGATATGCAAGGCTATGAGGTTGCAGATTGTAATGGAGTACAGTTCTGCTGCTGCTGATGGTCCACAGCACCTAATGGATGCCCAGTCTTGAGATGCTAGATACTTTGAAACTTCATGGGCTCAACAGTCAATGTTGAGGAGCCACAGAGCAACTTCCTGTATACCACTTTGCTGCCATCTTTGCTGGATGCCATTAGTGAGCCAGATGGGGTTTTTCTACAATTGACAATGGTCTCATGATTATTTATGGATTCATAATTCCACATATTTTTTCAATTATTGAATTCAAATTCCACCATCTCCCATGGCAGGATTTTAGCCAGCATCCCCAGAACATTGCATGGGTCTTAGCATTAATTATCTATTGATAATGCCACTCAATTGCCTCTCACAGAAGTTAATCTTGAGACTCTTGATGTTTCATACATACAATTTAGAATTGCATGTATGAGAGTTGATTAGTAAGTTTGTAGATGATATGAAAATTGGTAGGGTAGTAAATAGTGAGGAGGATAGCTTTACATTTCAGCAGGATGTAGAATGTCTGGTCAAATAGGCTGATCAGTGGCAAATGAATTTAATTCAGATAAGTGTGACGTCATGCAATTGAGCAGGATAAACAAGACGAGGGAATACATGATGAATGGTAGGACCCTGGGAAGCATTGAGGATCAGAAGGATCTTGCTGTACATGCCCCCAATCCTTTACATAGTTAAGAAAGGGATTAAGAAGGCATGTGGTATACTTGGAGAAAGCGAGGACTGCTGGAGATCAGAGCTTAAAAATGTGTTGCTGGAAAAGCACAGCAGGTCAGAAGTTATGCTTGAATTGTATTGCATGCAGTTCTGGAATCCACATTACAGTAGGGACGTTATAGCACCTGAAAAGCTGCAGAGGAGATTTACCAGAATGTTGCCTGGACTGGAGTTATGAAGAGAGACTGGACAGACTGGGATTGTTTTTGTTAGAGCTGAAGAGGTTGAGCGGGGACATGATTAAGATGTATAAAATTATGAGCAGCGCAGAGAAAGCAGACAGGAAGGAACTTGTCCTTTTGGTGGAGGGATGAATGACAGGGAGCATAGATTTGAGGTAAGGGACAGGAGGTTTAAAGGAAATGTGAAGAAATGTAAAGAAATATGCATTCACCCAGAGGATGGTGGGAATCTGGGACTCACTGTATGTAAAGGCAGTGAAAGCAGATATGCTCATAACACTTAATAAGAACTTGTGGACTTGTGGTACTAAGACATACAAGGCAATGGGCTCAATGCTAGAAAATGGGATTAGAATAATTAGATGCTGGTTGTTGACTGACATAAACTTGATGGGTTTTTCTCTGTGGCTGTAGACCTTAACGAATCACAGATCCTCACCACTTCAAACTGCAGTGTCCAAAGCCTGCTCTACTCTGCCTACTCATTCACTGGATGTGCTTTCCAACTAACATTAATAATGTACTATCCAATTACATCTTTCATAATACCTGCTTCACTTTAAAAAGAATCTTTTGAGAGATGTTTGCACTGGCCCTTTTAAGGGCTGCTGGTTAAGCCTTTCAACTCTTGGAGAAAGGAGACTGACATGTGTTTTGCATGCTGCATTTATTTCAACTGGGACCCCTACTCCAGGAAGTGGATCAGCATAACTGAGGAGCTCCTGCCTGCTTTGTGTAGGACAACTGTGCATTTTTAAAGGTCTGTCTGAGACACTAGGCATTTTCATCAACCTGTTCAGACACATCATGGCACATATCGGTAGTATGTGGGACCTAACCCAGGCCTCCTGCTCCAATTATATGCCACGTGAGCACCCAAAAGCTTATCGGTATTTTTTTAATCAATCTGTTTAGAGATGTTATTACACTTTTCTGGTGCATGTGGGACTTGAACCTGGACCTCTTGGCTTTATAGATTATAAAAACTTTACAGAAACAGAGGGCATAATAATCAGATAATTCAGATATTGTGACGATTTCAAGGTTACATAAATCTAACAGAGTTTCTTGTCACGGTAATTAAATAATTCAGAAGATTGGTTATTGGAATTGTCATTCATGTAATTTGCATTCATCAAACCCCTAATATATACTTCAGCCACGTCCTGCCATTATTTTTCTATCAATACATTTATTGCCTTTGCCTTGTAAAATAATAGTCTATAGATAATATGAACTGCTTCAGGGTGATTGGTGCTTTCAGCAAAAACTGTGTTAAGATGTAGGACAGAAGTGAGCCATTCAGCCCATTGAGTCTGTTGTGTTAAATTAAGTGGAGACATTATGGACAGTTAAGTGTTGCAAATTTGGATATTGCATGAAGTTCAGCCGTTATTTCTCTGAAAGAAAGAAATCAACCCATCTCACATATGTTATTTCCATGAATACTGTTGGAAATTAATGGTTACAAGATTTCAGAGAAGAATTTTGAAATACAGGGCGAATGTAGTATCCGCTGAAACATTTTCCACAGTTTTAGTTACTTGCAATTTACTGCGGCCCGAACATATTACATGGAACATTCCAGAATCAGAGACCAGGGGGCTGGTGGGAAGGTAAATTTCCCATTTAAATGAATGAAATTCCTATTTGCATTTTCAGGCTTCCGTGGTAGGTCTTGCAATGTATCCCCCACAGGCACAGGGGGACTACAGTACTCCAAAAGTAAACCCTACTTTAAGGGGGGGCTAGGGAGGGTACGGGTGGAGGGAAATTAAAAATTAATATTCTCTTTCTAGTAATGGTACTTAAAATATCCATTATTCTTTTTGAATTCTTTGACAAAATCTAGTTATGTTTACCGTGGTTAAGTTCCTTTCACTTTGTGGAGAGAAACGGAGAGATTCTTCACTGCTATCAAATTCAGATGCTGAAACTTCTTTGTAACATGGTCGTGCCGCTGTTGATCTCCGTGGACAGGTTCTCTTCTTCCTTCCGTCCTGGACTTTTACTGAATTGGTTGCCTCAATTCGCTTTAAACAAAAATAATATATATTTAAAGCACTTCATAATGCATCACTGGAAAATAAATAACAGCAAAATATACTTTTTAAAAATAATTTTGTTGGATGTGGACATTGTAAGGCCAATATTTGTTATTCATTCCTGAAGGATACAAGTGACTTGCTTGGCCTTTTCAACCATCATGCTGTGAGTCTGTAATCACAGTGGCAGACATCATGTGGAAGCCAAAGCAGCTGGCAGAAATTGCTTCTGCAAATGACATTAGTAAACAACAATTGATGATAGCTTCAATGCCAGCTTTATTGAGACAACTTTCAATACCAGATTTTTTATAAATTAATTATATCTAAATGCTACAGGAAACCATTAATTATTGGCCATATTACATTACCGGTACATCACTCATATTTCAATTCCCTCACTGAAGCTATTCCCCACCTACCAAAACATATTTTGGTCCTTATACTTCCACAGGCTGACATGTGCTACTAGAATGTGTGAACATCGTTTCGAGCATAAAACATTACAGCCCTTGATGTTGCGCCGACCTGTGGAATGAATCTGAAGCCCATCTAACCTACACTATTCCATTCTCGTCCATTTGCCTATCCAATCATTTAAATGCCTTTAAGGTTGACGAGTTTACTATTGCTGCACGCAGTGCGTTCCATGCCCCGATTGCTCTCTGAGTAAAGAATCTACCTCTGACATCTGACCTAGATCTATCACCCCTCAATTTTAAGCTATTTCCCCTCATGCTAGCCATCGCATCCAAAGAAAAAGGCTGTCACTGTCCAACATACCTAACCTTCTGATTATCTTATATGTCTCAATTAAATCGCCTCTCAACTTTCTTCTCTCAAAAGAAAACAGCCTCAAGTCCTTCAACCTTTCCTCATAAGACCTTCCATCTATTCAAGGCAACATCCTAGTAAATCTCCTCTGAACTCTTTCCAAAACTTCCACATCCTTCCTATAAAGCGGTAACCAGAACTGTATGCAATACTCCAAATGTGGCCACAGCAGAGTTTTGTACAGCTGCAACATGACCTCATAGTTCCAAAACTCAATCCCTCGACCAATAAAAACATGAACACTGTATGCCTTCTTAACAACCCTATCAACTTGGGTGGCAACTTTCAAGGATCTATGTACCTGGAAACTATGATCTCTCTGCTCATCTACACTACCAATAATCTTACCATTAACCCAGCATTCCTGTTACACCTTCCAAAGTGAACCACCTCAAATTTTTCCACACTAAACTCCATTTGTCACCTCGCAGTCCAGCTCTGCAGCTTATCTATGTCTCTCCGTAACCTACATCTTCATCACTATCCACAACTCTATCGAACTTGTGTCATCTGCAAACTTACTAACCCATCCTTCTATGCCCTCATCCAGGACTCCCCAAACAACAGTGGAACCAAAACAGATCCTTGAGGTACTCCACCCAGTAACTGAATTCCAGGATGAATATCTCCCATCAATCACCACCCTCTGTCTTCTTTTAGTAACCAATTTCTGATCCAAACTATTAAATCACCTTCAATCCCATGCCTCTGTATTTTGTGCATTAGCGTTCTGTGGGGAACCTTATCAAATGCCTTACTGAAATCATGTACACCACATCAACCACTTTACCCTCATCCACCTGTTTGGTCACCTTCTCTAAGAACTCAATAAGGTTTGTGAGGCACGGCCTATCCTTCACAAAACCATGTTGACAATACCTAATCAACTTACTCTTCTTCAGATGATTATAAATCCTATCCCCTATAACCCTTTCCAAAACTTTACCCACAACTGAAGGTAGGCTCACAGGTCTACAGTTTCCAGGGTTGTCTCTACTCCCTTTCTTGAAGAAGGGAACGACATTTGCTATCCTTCAGTCTTCTGGCACTAATTTTTGTGGACAATGACGATATAAAGATCAAAGCCAAAGGTTTGGCAAGATCCTCCCTGGGTACCCAGAGAATCCCAGGATAAATCCCATCTGGTCCAGTGGACTTACCTACTTTCACACTTTCCAGAATTCCTCCTTCTGCCCATCAATCCCACCTAGGCTAATAGCCTGTACCTCAGTATTCTCTTCAACCACACTGTCTTTTTCTTGTGTGAATACTGATGAAAAGTATTCATTTAGCGCTTCCCCAATCTCCTTTGACTCCACGCACAACTTCCCACTACAATGCTTGATTGGCTCTAATCTTACTCTAGTCATTCTTTTATTCCTGATATAGCTATAGAAAACCTTAAGAGTTTTCCTTGATTCTATCCGCCAATGACTTCTCATGTCCCCTCCTGGCTCTTCTTAACTCTCCCTGTAGGTCTTTCCGGGCTAACCTGAAACTCTCAAGTTCCCTAACTGAGTGGTCACATCCCATCCTAACATAAGCTGCCTTTTTCTTCTTGAAAAGAGATTCAACTGCCTTAGTAAACCACGGCTCCCGTATTTGACAACTTCTTCTCTGCCTGACTGGTACATACTTATCAAAGACATACAGCAGCTGGTCCTTGAATAAGTTCCACATTTCATTTAAGCCCATCCCCTGTAGATTCCTTCCCCATCCTATGCATCTTAAATCTTGCCTAATTGCATCTTAATTGCCTTTCCGCCAGCTATAACTCTTGACCTGCAGTATATGCCTATTCCTTTCCATCACTAAAGTAAACATAACTGAATTGTGGTCACTATCACCAAAGTGCTCACCTACCTCCAAATCTAATGCCTGGCCTGGTTCATTACCCAGTACCAAATCTAATGTGGCCTCTTGTTGGCCTATCTATATACTATGCTGAAAATGTGTTGCTGGAAAAGCAAAGCAGGTCATGCAGTATCCAAAGAGCAGGAGAATCAACGCTTTGGGCATGAGCCTTCTTCAGGAAACTATGTCAGGAATCCCTCCTGCACACATTGGACAACAACTGACCCATCTAAAGTACTTGAACTATAGTATTTCCAATCAATATTTGGAAAGTTAAAGACACCCACAACAACTATTCTGTCGCTCTCACTCCTTTCGAGGATCATCTTTGCTATCCTATCCTCTACATCTCTGGAACTATTTGGAGGCTGATAGGAAACACCCAACAGGGTAACCTCTCCATTCCTGTTTCTAATCTCAGCTCATACTACCTCAGTAGATTAGTCCTCAAATGTCCTTTCTGCAACCGTGATACTGTCCTTGACTGACAATGCCCTTTTTTTTAAATTTCCATTTTCTTTGTTCTTACTGAAACATCTAAATTCTGGAACTTGCAATAACCATTCCTGCCCCTGTTCAGCTCATGTCTCTGAAATGGCTACAACATCAATGTCCCAGGTACTAACTCATGCTGCAAGTTCAGCCACCTTATTCCGGATGCTTCCAGCATTAAAGTAGGTACACTTCAAACTAACTTCTTGCCTGCTGGTACTTTCCTGCGATCTTGAAATCTTAGTTCTGACTTCACTGCTCTCATTCTCCTGTATACTTGACATACAATTTCAGTTCCCTTCCCCCCTGCTGAATTAGTTTAAACCCACCCAAAGAGCATTAGCAAACATCCCCCCCAGGATATTGCTACTCCTCTGGTTCAGATGAAGATTATTCCATTCCTAGAGGTTCTACCTACCCCAAAAAATCACCCCAATTATCCAGGAGTCCAAAACCCTCCCTCCTGCACCATCCCTGTAGCCACATGTTCAACTCCTCTCTCTCCCTATTCCTTACCTTGCTTGTACGTGACACGGGCAACAAACCACAGATAACAACTTTGTTTGTTCTAGCTCTAAGCTTCCACCCTAGCACCCTGAATTTCTGCTTTAAATTCCCATCTCTCTTCCTACCTATGGCATTGATGCCTACGTGGACCACAACTTGGGGCTGCTCCCCCTCCCCCCTCAAGAATACCGAAAACACGATCAGAGACATCATAAAACCTGGCACCTGGGAGGCAACACACCAACTGTGAGTGTCTCTCATTCTCACAGAACCTCATATCTGTCCCCTAACTATGGAGTCCCCAGTGACTAGTTGAATTTTCTGACATACTGACTCTTCCTAATCATACCACTGCTTTGCACATAACTCTTAATTCTATCCTAAATAATTGTCTCTTGTAGCCTCCCCACTACTAAAGTTAAAATGACTATTCTGTAATTGACTGGCTTATCCTGACAACCTTACTTGAATAAGATTGCAATATTTTCTATCTTTAGGCACTTCCACTGAAAGTTTGTGAGTCATGTCCCTACAATTTCCACTCTCATTTTCTTCAAGTCGTTGAATGCATCTCATTCACCCCTAGTGCCTTATAAACTTTAAGAAACAACAGTCCACCCATGACCTCTGCCCTGTCAATATTTGTCCTTCTAGTGCTTTAGTCTCTGCCTCTGTCACCATGGTCTGGGTAGCATCTCTATTTTTGGTAAAGACACATGCAAAATAGTTATTTAACATCTCACACATGCATTCCGCATGAGGGTTTAATCCCTCTTTGGTCTCTAATCTGCCCTACTCCTCATTTTGTTGTTGAGACAGCCATAGACTTTGGGACAACTCTTCATTTGGCTGCCAGTCTTTCCTCATTAACATCTTTTTTGTTTGCTTATTTGGTTTTCACCTCTCCTCTGAACCCTTGATATTCCATTTGGTTCTCAATTTTACTTTCTACCTGACACTCACTAGGTGTCACACTGTTTCTGCTTTATCTTAAGATCTATCTCCCCTGTCACCCAGGGAACTCTGAATTTGTTTTTTCTTCTTTTCCCATTGAGGGAATATGCCTAATCTGACATACAAGCCTGCTCCTCTTTGAAATGAGCCTCTTATTCAGTGACTGCTCTTCCTGTTAACCTCTCATTCCAATCAATTCTGTCCAGTTCTGCCTTGTCCAGCTGAATTCTGCTCTCCACCAAATAATTTTTCTCATGTTGGATTCTTGCATTCTCCACAATCATCCTGAACTTTATAATGCAATGATCATTCTCTCCTAAATGTTCCCCAACTGACACAAATTCACCTTAGTGAAATGAACCAGTTCCAATAGTGCATCCTTTCTTGTTGGACTAGAAACATACTGTCATAGGATAGTCTTCTACACACATTTCAGGAACATTTGCCCCTTGCTGCTCCTTAAGGGAGATAATAGCCGAGTGGTATAATCACCAGAAGGTTAATTTAGAAACTCAGCTAATGAAGAATGCAGCAGATGATTGAATTTGAATTCAATAAAGATCTGCAATTAAGAATCTTACAATGACCATTAACCTATTGCCGAAGTTGAAAACAAATCTGCTACATGAAAGCCCTTCAACGGAGACTGTGATGATATGTGCCTTTAAGAGGGCAGACAAAGTTAAAAATCACACAACGCCAGGTTATAGTCCAAAAGGTTTATCTGGAAGTACAAATTTGGCTGACCGCCTGTGTGGAGTTTGCACATTCTCCCCGTGTCTGCATGGGTTTCCTCTGGGTGCTCTGGTTTCCTCCCACAATCCAAAGATGTGCAGGTTAGGTGAATTGGCCATGCTAAATTGCCCGTAGTGTTCAGGGATGTGTAGGTTAGGTGTATTAGTCAGGGGCAAATATAGGGTAGTGGAACGGGTGTGGGTGGATTACTCTTCAGAGGTTGGTGTGGACTTTTTAAGCTGAAGGGCCTGTTTCCACACTGTAAGGTAGACAACATTGGCTGAGTCACATCAGTACCTGCCATGTACAAGGTGGGAGGTGTCCATTAAGCATGGGGACACCCCCCACCTTGTACATGGCAGGTACTCATGTGACTCAGCCAATGTTGTCTATCTTATATGTTGCAAGCAAGGATGCACAGAAGCATGGTACTTTGGGGAAACCAAGCAAAGGCTATGATAACGGATGAATGGGCACCGCACAACAATCAACAGACAGGAGTGTTCCCTCCCAGTTGGGGAACAGTTCAGTGGTCCTGGACATTCGACCTCGGACCTCCAAGGCGAACTTCGGGACAGGCAGCAAAGGAAAGTGGCCGAGCAGAGGTTGATAGCTAGGTTCGGTACCCATAGGGAGGGCCTCAACCGGGACCTTGGGTTCATGTCACATTACAGGTGACCACCACTGCACTGTACACATGCACACACTCTCACACACACACAGGCACTCCTATACACATGAACACACATATACACAGACGTGCACACAGACACCCACGCACACCCTTACAGACACAAACACTCCCTCATGCACCCCCTCACAGATTTAAGACACTCTGAACTCATTACACACAAACACACACACACACACACACACACACACACCTCCAAACCCAGACAGACAGACACACACAGACAGACAATGACCCACATTCACATATATATTTTGTGGGGTGAGTTTATACTTGCAGGGTTACATTGTACTTTACTCAAAAACTGCATGATTTCATATAAAACTCCATTATCTCACTTATTAGATTAGAATCAATCTAAACATCATGGCATAGACAGAGAACACAGGGGTCTAACAACTCAACATATGGTCTAGCTATCACCATTGTTAACAGCTAACCTGAGAATGCAACTTTTTTTTAAAAAAGGTTTTGTGATTTACACATGAAAGAAGTGAAACTCTCATGGTATTCTAACAGATGAAAGGCTTAACAGACAATTAGTTTTTCAATGTATAATTTCAGTTACATCACACTGTAAATTTTTGCTATAAATTCTGTGTGTTAGGATTGAGCCCTCCACTACCACCTGATGAAGGAGCGACGCTCTGAAGGCTAGTGCTTCCAATTAAACCTGATGGACTATAACCGGATGTTGTATGATTTTTTAACTTTGTACACCACCGGCATATTCAAATCAGTAATCAAAATTAACAGATTTTCTCACCTAAGTTTTATTATTGTTTTTAAATGTAGGACATTAATCCCCAAATGTTTAAATCTGCTAGGACCCTTCATACCCCAAATCTGTTCAAATCTGTCCAG
This sequence comes from Hemiscyllium ocellatum, assembly GCF_020745735.1. Classification (NCBI taxonomy): domain Eukaryota; kingdom Metazoa; phylum Chordata; class Chondrichthyes; order Orectolobiformes; family Hemiscylliidae; genus Hemiscyllium; species Hemiscyllium ocellatum. Next base: position 5,618,319 of record NC_083415.1, on the reverse strand, counting down.
ACCCCAGACCCGATCCGTCCAGACCTGTCAAAATTGATCCAACCCTGTCCAAATCCCAGACTCAAGCTCCCAATCTGTTCAATTCCTGGACAACAAGCCCCAGTCTGTTCAACAGATCAAAAAACCATAATTTTGCCAGTGGGAATAAAATTTTAGTGTTACTACAAGTGGTAGCTGAACCATTAAAGGCAAGGTTTAGTGGATTTTATCAAATCATAAGGAAATGGAGTGAGGTGAACTACTCAATAAAAAGGCCAGACAGAAGGAAAACTCAAGTGTACCATGTGAATACGCTTAGATGGTATTTTGATAAGTAAAGAAAGCAAAAGCACAAGGTAATATTAGTTACAACTCACAGTCAAGAACCAAATCCAGATGATTCTGAATTTGACATCCCTCAAATTAAAGTGGAAAATGAGGAAGTTCTCAACAATTAGAATAAACTGTTGGGTTACCTTCCAGAGAAAAATCAAAATGACCTCAAAGGGGGAATAAGCTGGAAATACTAAACTGATTACACATGATGTAGATATAGGAAATGCTGTTCAAGTTAAGCAACATTCTTTTAGGCTTAACTTGAAAGCACACTCAGAGATGGCAAAGTAGAAGTGAGTTACAGTGAATGGCACTCACTCATAGGCGATGACACCAAAACCAGATGGTATCCAATGATTATGTGGAAACTATCATAAAGTCAATGCAGTTACAAAATGTGATTCTTATTTCATTCTGGGTTTGGAGGACTGTACAGTGGAAACTCAATTATCCGAATGAGATAGGTGGGCAGTATTTCAGTCGGATAGTCGATTATTTAGTTAATTGATTAAATGCTTTTCCTCTGGGGGTCGGAGCTTTAAAGTCTGCTCCCCGCTCAGGAGACTGCAGCAGAACACAGCACATGAGCCCCCACCCCCACCGTCCAGCACCCCGGCTCAACCCCATCCCCCAACTCAGTCCTACCATGCCCCCCACCCTGGTCCTGCGCTGGCCCCAATCCGGACCCCCACCCTGCAACTCAGTCCAGCTCTGCCCTCCGTCCCCATCCCGGTCCAAACCTGCCCCTCCAACCCCTGACTCGATCCAAACCTGCCCTCCAAAACCCAGTCCTACACCCACAACCCAGTCCAAACCCGCCCCCTGTCCCAGTCTTAGCCCGCCCCATCCCAGTCCAGCTCCACCCCCAACCCGGTCCTACCTGGCCCCCAACCCAATCCAACCCTGCGCTCCCCCAACCCCAACTCGATCCAAACCTGCCCCCCAAAACCCAGTCCTACAACCCCTAACCTGGTCCAAATCCGCCCCCCAACCTGGTCCAACCCTGCCCCCCCCCCAAACCCAGTCTAGCTCCATGCCCCCGACCCGGTCCTACCTTGCCCCCCTACTCGGTCCAGCTCCGCTTCCAACCCAGTCCAGCTTCGCGCCCCCCTCCAATCCGGTCCAATGCCGATCTCCAAGCCGGATCAAACCCGAACAACCCCCCCCCCCAACTTGATCCAGCCCCGCCTGCCAACCCAGTCAAAGCCCGCCCCTCCAACCTGGTCCAATCCTGCCCCCCCAACCCGATCCAAACCTGACTTCTGCACCCCCCCCCAACCCGGTCCTACCCTGACCCCCACCCCCAACCCGGGCCAACCACGAGTCCATTCCCCCAACTCGACCCAAAACCCTGTCCGCCCCCAGCCCCAGTTCTACCCCATTCCCCAACCCAATCCAGCTCCGCCCCAAAACAGTCCAATCCCGGCCCCAAACCAGTTTAGCTCCGACCCCCCCAACCTGATCCATCCCTGCCCCCCAACCTGGTCCAAACCTACCACGGTCCAACCCTGACCCGCACCCCCCAACTCAGTCCAGCCCCACCCCCCCACCTCCAACCAAAAACCCGAGCCCACCCTCCGATAATGACCCCCGCCCCCCAACTTGTTCCAGCCCCACCTCCTGACCCCAATCTGGTACAACCCTGACCCCCAATTAGGTCCAACCCAGCCCCTGCCAAAAAGCGTGCAAGCCCCCGCCCCCAACACAGCCCACTGCCAACCACTCCCCCCCGCCTCCCCGTCCATCCCCAGCCCCTCTCCGGGGCAGGTGGACTGCACACCAACAAGACTGCTGCTGCAGTTGCCTGTGTGGGGTAAGTCTCCAAATAACACATAAACATAGCCACAGCCACAGACACAACTTTTTACTGTAAATTATTGACAGGTTTCATGTTTGCCCTGTACACAACAATTTTGCAGAGATTATTCCTGGGAAGTGGGGTGGAGGGGGGAGAAGGAGGAGGATGTTAGGGTCCTCTCTGTAGAACTCCAGGGAAACTGTGGGGAGAATGAAAGGGAGGGCTGTCAGCCTGTTTTATCACTGTAACAAAAGACACGATTCACTGTTGGAGACACATCTTTGATTTAAAATTTCTATCGGGACCTCAAGATTTCCTTCGGATAATCAAGGTTCCCCTGTATTTGGAAGGTGGGACAAGCAGCTTATATCTCTCAGTTAGACTTCCTCAGACGATACTGGCAGGTTCCTATATCCGAAGGAGTGAAAAAAATTCCAGCTTTTGTGACATTGTTTTGGTCACCTTGCTATAGGAAGAATGTTATTAAATTGGAAAGACTGCAGAAGAAATTTACAAGGATGGTGCCAGGACTCAAGGGTCGGGGTTATAGGGAGAGGGTGGGCAAGCTAGGACATTTCTTTTAGAGCATAGGAGACTGAGAGGGGATCTTATAGATGTGTACAAGGTCATGAGAGGCATGGATAGGGTAAATGAACTCAGTTTTTTTCCCAGGGTTGGAGAATTGAGGACAAGAAGGCATCAGTTTAAAGTTATGGGGAAAGATTAAAAGGGAAGCTGAGGGGCAACGTTTTTACACAGAGGTTGGTACACATATTGAATGAGCTGCCTATGGAAGTGGTTGAGGCAACACACTCATTTAACAACATTTAAAAGGCATTTGGACAAATACATGGATAGGAAAGGTTTAGAAGGATATGGGGCAAGTGCAGGGAAATGGGGTTAGCATGGCTGGACATATCAGTCAGCATGGACCAGTTTGGGCCAAAGGGCCTGTCTCCATGCTGCAGGTCTCCAAAACTTTATATAGGGGAATAAGATGGAAAGTACTCATCTAATTATGCATGATGTAGATATAGGAGATGCTATTCCAATTATGCAACATCATTATAGACTTAACCCTCTAAAGTTGGCTCACGCTAAAAAGGGATTGAATGCATACTCCAAGACAACATAAATGAACTGAGTTGCAGTGACTGGAACGTACCTATAGTAATAGTGCCAAAACTAGACAGTACCCAATGTTATGCGTAGATTATCACAAAATCAATGAAGATTCCACATTTGGAAGACTATATTGAGAAGGTGGAAAAAGCAACTTATATTTTTAAGTTGGACATATTCAGAGAATACTGGCTGGTAACTTTATCCGAAACAATGATGACTATTTCGGCTTTTGTAACACTGAATGGAATATAACAATTTGAAGTCATGCCATTTGATGTGAAAAATGCACCAGTCACATTTCAAAGACTAATCAATAAAGTCATTTCTGGATTACCTAACTGTGTGGTTTACATCGAAGACCTGTTGATTTTAGGTCACACATGGAAAGAACATTTCCAGCATTTATCAGAACTATTTGATTGACTTCGGGAGGTGGTCTTGAAGATAAACCTGGCTAAGAGTGAATTCGCTGAAGCCCAAGTCAAGTTCTTGGGCCACATCGTCAGACTTGGGAAGATGGCCCCTTGGAATATGAAATCAGAGGTTACTGGGGAGTTTCCCATACCATTGACAAGAAGAGAGGAATACTAAGATTCCTGGGATTGAGTGGGTTTTAGTGGAAATTTGTACCGAATTTTACTGTGTGATTGCTCCACTGACTGACCTATTGAAGAAGTGCAGGAAACTTCACTCTACAGCCCATCACAGATCTTATTAAAATTAATCTTCACTAAGTTGAGAACTCTGATTTCAGGCTCATCCTAGTTCTTTTCTATGACAATCTTGAATCTGACGGAGTTACCATCATTGTTAGCAAACACTTCTCTCCCTCCACCTAGCATTTTAGCATTTGTTCCCTAAAATTAAGTTCAGGACCCGTCAGTCCTTCTACGTATTGGCTTAAAAAGCTGTCAAGGATGCATTATAAGAAGTTTTTAAAAATTCATTTGTGGGACTTGGGTGCCGCTGGCTGGCCAGCACTAATAGCCCATCCCAATTTGCCCTTGAGAAGGTGGTGGTGAGCTGCCTTCTTGAATCGTTGCAGTCCACTTGCTGTGGGCTGACCCACAATGCTAGTAAGGAGGGAATTCCAGGATTTTGACCCAACGACTGTGAAGGAACGGTGGTATATTTCCAAGTTAGGGTGGTGAGTGCCCTTGCCACCTCAGCACTTCCTCCAAGCATTATTCAACATGGAGGAGTATGGATTCATCAGCCGAAGGAGGACAGTATGTGGTAACCAGTTAGAGGTTTCCTTGCCCATGTTTAATCTGAAGCCACGAAACTTCATGGGGTCCAGAATTGATGTCAAGGACTTCCAGGGCAACTCCCTCCTGACTGTATACTACTGTGCCGCCACCTCTGCTGGGTCTGTCCTGCTAGTGGCACAGGACATATCCAGAGATGATAATGATGATGCCTGGGGTGTTATCTGTAAGGTATAATTCCGTAAGAATGACTATGTCAGGCTGTTGCTTGACTAGTCTGTGAGTCAGCTCTCTCAGTTTCGGCACTAGTGCCTAGATGTTGGTAAGGAGGACTTTGCATTGTCAACAGGGCTGTTTGTGTTTTTGTCATTGTCTTTTCCAGTTCCAAGGTCAGTGCCAGGTTGTCTGTCTGGTTTAATTTCTTTGTTGTGACTTTTTAGCGACTGATACAACTGAGTGGCTTGTTAGGCCATTTCAGAGGGCAGGTGAGAGTCAACCGCATTGCTGCGGCATGGAGACCAAATCAGGGAAGGAAGACAGTTTCCCTCCCCTAAAGGACATTAGTGTACCAGATACGTTTTTCCGATAATTGATAATTGTTTCATGGTCATCAGTCAACTCTTAATTCCAGACTTTTTAAAAATTGAATTCAAATTTCACCAACTGCCATGGCAGGATTCGAACACAGGTCCCCAGAACATTATTGTGGATTTCTGGATTAATAATTGAGCGCTAATACCATTAGACTGTTGCCTCCCCTTTAGAAGGGATTGCACACTGTGACTATCCCAGCTGAAGTTAGCAAGTTCAAATCTCCTGCTATCAGAACCCAATTACTGTGATTCCACTATGAAATTTGCCAACATATTTATTCTTCTATTTCTCTCACACTGTCTAGGGGCCTACAGTAGATTTCAACACTCCAAACGAAGTGACTACAGGTAATTTTGCTATAATACATGTTTCATTAATGCCAATCCACTGGAATGTGACTGATGAATTAGGTACTGTTTCTAAAGTGAACTTTCAAGAAACGTTAGCTGTAATGTGATTACATCGCCAATACTTAAAGCACTGTTTTTAAAGTGCAATTTTTCTACGATGTGGGGATGCATATGAATGCAACCATCGTGTTATAGAAGAACTACCAGTACTCCTTTTTGGTTTTAAATTCTCTCCATTTGGTTTCATTTGAGCATCTTTCTGAGATGTCATCCCTCCTTACTACTGTAATAGATTTCTTGATCAAAACTGCAACACCTCCTCCCTTTATTTTCTTCCCTGCCTTGCCTGAACAACCACTATCTTGGAAACTGAGCCACCAATCCTGCCCCTCTCTCAAACATATCTCAATGATAGCAATGACAACGTAACCCCATCTTTTAATTTCTGCCTGCAACTCAGCTACCCTGTTCCTCAGATTCCTTGCAATAAAATAACTAACCTTGTTAAACTTCCTGTGTATTATCTAACCTAGAATGGCAATGCCTTCCTAACTCATTTGCTATGTCTTCTAATTTTGGCCAATCAATTTTCCCCGTTGAACTTCATTTCAGGATGCCAGCCCCTTGCTATATTAACTTAAATCCTCCCCAATAGTGCTAACCAACCTCCCTGCAAGGATACCAGATCATATTCTGGTTCAGATGCAACCCAACTGCTCTGTATAAGTCCCTTCATTCCCAGAAATGGTCCCATTGTCCCAGAAATCTAAAGCCCTCCCTACTGCCACACATTCACCTGGGCTAACGTATGTCTTTCCTCACTTGCAGATCGCGGTGGACGTAGTCAAGAGATTACACTTTTCTGGTCCTGTTTTTGAATCGAGCTCCCTAAATTCTTTTTCAAGATCTCATCTCTTTTTCAACCAATGTCACTGGCACTATGGGAACTGCAATCTCTGTCTGTTTGTCCTCCCCCTTCAGATTGCCCTACTGCCATTCAGTGACACCAGGCACAAGATTAAAGTGGTGCTGGAAAAGCACAGCAGGTCAGGCAGCATCCAAGGAGCAGGAAAATCGATGTTTCGGGCAGAAGCCCTTCATCAGAAATGAGGAGGCAACCAGGGAACCCCTTTGTGGCTGCAGAAACATCTGTCTGTATGGAAAATGGAGAACATGAAAGCATGGGAAGGGTTAAAGCATGAAGACCACTGGGAATCTGTGTTCTGTGGAAGGCAGGGTGGGATAAGAATAGTGGAATGCTCTTACACCAAATAGCAGAGTAAGGTTAAGGCTGAAAAGTCACTATGGCGAGATGAGATAACACAAGTAATAAAGCAAGTTTCTCTATTAAGTATCATTGTGACAAGATTGGGACATGACATTAAAATATAGAATTAACAGTTAGTAGAGTCAGCTTGAGACAGGAGACTATTGTAATAGATCGTAATAAACAGAATTGGAGTCCCCAAGATACATGATAAATAACCATGCTCAAGGGGAGCCAAAAATGATGTGCTGGGGATGCCATCAACCAGGCCACTTTAGGAGGTATTGCTCTTATTGGACCAGGCCCTCTCTGCCCTACAGTGGGCTTAGACGGCGGGAATCCCCAGTAGCCACTTCCCACACACCTACAGGCCCAGCAGGACCTGTTCACCCGTATGGAATGTGTTAATGACGCTCTGAGAACCTGAGTGGAAAGGGGCACTACCCTGTAGTAGCATGGGAGGCTGATCAAGGACGAGTAATACAAGTTAATACAGAAGGGCGCCGGCACTGGTGATGATAGATACTGGAGCTACATACACTTGTGTACAGCTGCGGTATGCCTCTCACCTTTCCTATCAAGTAAATTTGTTAAAACTGTAGGATTCTCATGGAAATCACACTTAACTCAATTTATTGCATTTGAGAAGTGAAGCAATAGTATTAGGGGAGCAAGGAGTGATCCTGCAATTAGACAGAAATGTGTTCCTGGAAAGTGGTCTCATGTATCAGGCACCGCACCACATGTAACCTTACTGGTAAATAAGGGATATCAATCTACAAGACTTAGGACCTATTGCTAGGCATGTAGAAACAGTTAGGAAATGGCATATGCTCAGGACAGGGGTTTGGGAATCCGGGGATGGCAGCTATATTAAAATCCTAGCATGCTGCAACTTGACAGGGAATCCGAAGGAAGTCAAGGTAACACCCCAGCAGAGCATGCCAGTGACAGTGGAGGTAGACGATCAATATGGTAATGAGCGATTGGATGAATTTCCAGCCACTTTGTGGTCACAGCATGATACAGATGTGGGGAGAGTGAAATCATTTAGCCCAGTGGAAATAAGGTTGTAACCAGGAGCTGAGACAGTAGTGAAATTTCTGACGAATGAAGTTATCCCAAGGTTTGGTATACCGTCGGAAATTAGTTCAGACAATGGATTTGTCTTCATTCAGAAAGTAGATAAGTTGGTGCTGCAGTCTTTGAGAATCAAACAGAGGTTTGGGTGTGCGTATCATCCCCAGTCACAGGGTATGGTGGAAAGGATTAACGGACATTGAAGCCAAATTAAACAAGATCTGCGCAAGCACCAACCTTAATTGGGTTGATGTGCTGCCGCTGGCGCTAATGAGTCATCGTATGCCCAATCTAACACCAAATGAGATGCTCACAGGTAGACCTATGCCAGTGCCCAGGTGGAGAGGCCCATACAAAGAGCCTAGCTTGGAGCGGTTCAGCTTAGAACTTAAGCAAGATATGTAGCAGCTAACCATGATACATGAGACTATTCACCTGCAGGAAACACAAAGGGAACTGACACCTGTCAACGAAGAAGGACCTATTAAACCCAGGGATAAGGTGCACGTAAGGATTTTTCGAGATGCTGGAATGAGCTGAGTAGAGAGGGACCTTTCGTAGTGGCTAAGGCATCACCTACTGCCATCCAAGTAGAAGGACGACACATATGGTACCACCTTAATCATTGTACTAAAACTATCCCACCAGCACAAACTAACTCTAACACTGAGTAAGTGGAGCTGAGGCCGAGGATATTGGACACGGGCAGGCCACATATGAGGCTAGTACCCCTTAGCAGGATTCCAAACAAGGTACAGGTGGAGTTCTTGCGCATACTGATCATTCCAGAAATGATTGTGATGGACATGTGGAGCATAGTTCTCCTGGCAGTGTGGATGGGGAATCATGGGGGATGATCCTGATCCCACTCCCCCCCCTCCCCAACCACTCTGATGCCAGGCCTGCATACTCAGACATGGAGATCATTAGTTTGGCAGACCTGGACTGGTAATGCCTGGGTCACTCAGGCTGGGAGGCAAAGGCGTATTAGAAGTGCAGACCTTACTGCCCTAACATGGGTATGCGCCCGTGACAATCACTAGTATCAATGAGCAAACTATACAGTTGTAATGATGGCCAGACAGGACTATTTCTTGTGTATTAAGGCAACCCCCTCATAGTATGTTGTCCCTATACCTTATAACTCGACCACCTGTACTCAATGGCGTTTGCACCACTCTAGCTGACCTCTTAATCTGGATGATTCATCAACTACAGGCAATCCCATTGCCCCTTTTGGTGCCTCCTACTTCAGGCCTCTACATTCAATCAGCAGGATGATGTGGGCAGGCAGCAACTCCAACGGTGGTGTGGCTATAGTACCCTGTGGGCTACCAGTAAGACACATTCCCCGTGGCTGCCTTCAGGATATGGGAAGGGTTGAGTTTTGAATGCTTTAGGCAAAATGGCTCCACACCAGTAGGCTCTTTTAAGAGTCTTTGCCGGAATACGATTGAATTAGAGGAGGACAGCACATTTAGGGCTGTTTTAAATTCTCAACACATCCCACTAGCAGATACTTGGTGGCTGTGTGGTAAGAAAGGAGGGTTGCGCCCAACACTGCCCGCTGACTGGAGTGGCAGCTGTGCCTGTATAATGCTCCTACATGAGGTAGTTATATTGCCACTCACGCAGCTTGAAGCTTCGTCACAGTCAGCTTTGCGCTGAACTAAGCGACGGTATGTCCCTGATCCGACAACTCAGATTGATAGCATAGCACAGCCAAGTGGTATTCCTAATGAGTTTAAGGCCCGCAATGAGATTGCCGTGGGCTGGGAGGCTCTCATCCCAGTGATAGGGGTTAGCAAGAATGCTGAATGGATTAATTACACTTCTTACAACCAGCAGAGATTTATCAATTATACTGACGATGCCCTTGTGGCCTTGGGAGAACAATTGGATGCTACTATCAAAACACATGGCAAAACAGACAGGCCTTAGATTGGATACTAGCATAAAAAGGCGGGGTTTGTGTGATGTTTGGGGAACATTGCTGTACCTTTATACCTAACAACACTAACCTGGGAGATCTTTTACTAAAGTCATGAAAAACCTAAAGAATCTAGGACAGAAGCTAAAAGACAATACTGCGGTGGGGTATGGTCTTGGGGAGCATGGTTTGTCAAGATTGGTCTTATTGTAGGTGCGGTTTTGCTTGTTGTCACCTTCATCTTTTGTTGTGCTTTACCTTTTATTAAGTCCTTTTTAGTTTGCGTCACTACACGGCAACTTGTGGTCATTTTAGCTACCCCAGGAAGTACTTACTCCTCGAATGGAACCCCACCACTCTATGATTATGACCTAACAACTATCACGGTGCAAGGAATATATCCACGTGGGGACGTTGATCATACTTTACGGGTCCTAGATCGTGAGGGATCTTGGGTCTTTTTTCCTGTTCTGGTTATTGGAGGACAGGTTTTTGGCCCAAGGGACCCCAGGAATGGAGGAAGAACCCTTTAAGTCTCAGACTCCGAAAATGATTTATTCCGTGTTGGGATCTACATTGTTTGTATTGGGCATAAGAGGGGCTGAGCTTATTGTCTTCTTTCTCTAGATGAGACCAGGAGGTCTCAAAGGGGGAATATGGAAAATGAAGAACATGAAAGCATGGGAAGGTTAAAGCATGAAGACCACTGGCAATCTGTCTTCTGTGGAAGGCAGGATGGAATAAGAATAGTGGAATGTTCTTACACCAATTAGCAGAGTAAGGTTAAGGCTGAAAGGTCACTCTGGCAAGATGAGATAACACAAGTAATAAAGCGAGTTCCTCTGTTAAGTATCACTGTGACAAGATTGGGGCAATAAATATTTAGGACATGACATTAAAATATCTAATTGTTAGTAGAATCAGCTTGAGACAGGAGACTATTGTAATCGATGGAATAGCTAAATATCTATCATGACAGGTTAGTCTGGAATGGAAGATCATTGTAGCAGAGTTAGCAATAAATATCTAACCGTGACATTAGAATAGCATTAAGTAGAATGTACAACTAAAGAGATAATGGGAACTAACATCACTGAGTGAAGTACTTTGATTAATATAGTTGGACACGCTGATAAGCTAACAGAAACATGATTTTAAAAAAAAATCCACAGACCCTGAGGTTCATGGGCATTCAAGAGTCTGCTTTCTCAGTGTCACGGTTTTTTGTTTGCAAATAGAAGAACTACTTCTTGAAGAATTCTCTGTGTCTCCTGGTGATTCTCTATATTTTCTTCACAACATTTGTTCTCTTTACAACTAAATCTGCTACCACAACAGTCTAGTGATTATTTTCCCTCCTCTCTTGTGCAGCTGACACACCCATGGCGCCATGAGCTTGGCTGCCGTTGTTTTCCCTGGATTGTCATTTCCTCCCAGTCTCCAGAGTATTAAGTACAGGTTTGGGAAGTCATGTTGCGGCTGTACAAGAATTGGTTAGGCCACTGTTGGAATACTGTGTGCAATTCTCGTCTCCTTCCTATCGGAAAGATGTTGTGAAACTTGGAAGGGTTCAGAAAAGATTTACAAGGATGTTGCCAGGGTTGGAGGATTTGAGCTACGGGAGAGCTGAACAGGCTGGGGCTGTTTTCCCTGGAGCGTCGGAGGCTGAGGGTTGACTTTATAGATGTTTACAAAATCATGAGGGGCATGGATAGGATAAATAGATAAAATCTTTTCCCTAGGGTGGGGGAGTCCAGAACTAGAGGGCATAGGTTTAGGGTGAGAGGGTAAAGATATAAAAGAGACCCAAGGGGTAACTTTTTTCATGCAGAGTGTGGTACGAATATGGAATGAGCTACCAGAGGAAGTAGTGGAGGCTGGTACAATTCCAACATTTAAAAGGCATTTGGCTGGGTATATGAATAAGAAGGGTTTGGAGGTATATGGGTCAGGTGCTGGATTGGGTTGGGATATCTGGTCAGCATGGATGGGTTGGACTGAAGGGTCTGTTTCCATGCTGTGTTTCTCTATGACTCTAAAATGTCACATTTGTTGGAAAAGGAAACGGATACAGGAGACTGCTACGCTACCTAGCATGCCCTTTCTAGTGGTCAGTTTACACCTGCAATGTGACCACCTTAGTGGATGTGCTACCCTCAGCAACACAAATAGTCTACATTGAGTTCACCCACTCCTCCAGCTCCAGCTCCAAAATGCAGCTCGCCAGTTGCAGCAGGTGAACATACTTTCTGAAAATGCATTGGTAGTGATCAAAACGAGGTCATCCAGGTAGAGATCATAGAATATGTGTTCAATGGTTGGGGCTGCTAACTGGGTCCAAACAGGAGTCTTGCTGACAGATATAAACAGGAGTGTTAGCGGTTATATTCACTCTGGGATCTGGCTCTGAGCTAGCTGGATCAGTTTGTCATGTACTGTGCATGTGTAAATAAAGGTTGGTGATGGAACACCAGCATTCGTGGAGCCATTTCAGACAACTGAAGCTTCCACGATTTGCCACACAGCAAAGGAGAAGCATGTCGCCGGTGAGAGCTCTGTTGCGATGACTTCCTTTAAACCCCTCAGAAACTCTCTTTTCTCAAAAGTCTATAATAATGGTTATGTATGAGCAAGCAATATTAACTTCTCTTACATTAACCAGGGTTCCTTTATCCTAATTTGCTTACTTATATTTCTTTGTTACATTGCCCTGGACTTTCACTAATTCCTTTTGTAAAATCACAAACCAATCAAACTTTTCTTGTAATATCACAATTTTGATTTATTTTCCTAATCAGCAGATGCTCGAAGTGACCAAACTAGGACTCCTTTCTCTCTCTGCTCAGATCCTGAAAATCAGTAAGTTTTGCATGGTCAGATGAGAAGATTCACACGGTTAAGGAGGAGAGATCACACCAGAGTAAGGAATATTTCTGGAATTTTGGATCATCTCACATTTATCTGGATTAAATGCTACTTGCCACTTGACCAGCTATTTCCATCTGACCAGCCCTTATACATCCTCCTGTAATCTAAGCTTTTCCTCCTCATTATTTACCATCTACTAATTTTTGTATCCTGAGAACTTTTTGATTAATAATTCTATATTCAAGTCTAAATCATCTACATAAACCAGAAACAGCAAGGATCCCAACACTGACCCCTATTGGACTCAATTAGACACAGAATTCCATTGGAAAAACACCCTCAACCATCACCCTCTGCTTCCTACCACTCAGCCAAATGCACATGCAATCAGCCAAATTTCCTTGGCTCTTACCTTCACTATCAATCTCCCATGAAGGACTTTATCAAAAGCTCTGCTGAATTCCTAGTAGACTACATCAAAACCCTTGCCCTCAGTGACACCTCTTTGAAATATTCAAACAAGTTGGATAGAAATAACCTTCCTTTAACAAAAGCATCAATCCCTGTCTCCCCAAGTGGAAGTAAATTCTGTCCCTCAGAATTGATTTTAAGAGTTTCTCCACTACTGCCTGAGGTTAGGCTGACTGGCTTGTAATTTCCTGGTTAATCTCTTGTTCCTTTCTTAAATAATGATATCATGTTGTCTGATCTCCAGTACCTCTCTTGTATTCAGAGAGGAACTGACAATTTTTGCCACCAACCATGTTACTACCTCCCTTGCTTCGATCAACAACCTGCGATAAACATTTCGTCTGGCTCTGGAGGTTTATCTACCAGACCACTCAGAATCTCCTCTGTCTACGCTAATTCTATCACAGACATTCTCTTTGATTTTTATACCCATGTCCACCATAACTTGGACAGAAATGAGACTATTATTAGTAGAGCAGGGAAAACCAAGGAAAATATAACAATTGGTTGCAGGTACAAGATGACGGATAGAAGATTATGTTTAGGAGCATAGTGTACAAAAATGGAAGACAAGAAAATACAGTGTAAAAAGCTTCCTCAGTGGTTCAGGGAGTAAACATGCACTTAGAGTCAGAGTCAAAGAGATGTTCAGCATGAAAACAGACCCTTCGGTCCAACTTGTTCATGCCGATCAGATATCCTAAATTAGATTAGATTAGATTACTTACAGTGTGGAAACAGGTCCTTCGGCCCAACAAGTCCACACCGACACGCCGAAACGCAACCCACCCATACCCCTACATTTACCTCTTACCTAACACTACGAGCAATTTAGCATGGCCAATTCACCTGACCGGCACATCTTTGGACTGTGGGAGGAAATCGGAGCACCTGGAGGAAACCCACGCAGACACGGGGAGTACGTGCAAACTCCACACAGTCGCCTGAGGCGGGAATTGAACCCGGGTCTCTGGCGCTGTGAGGCAGCTATGCTAACCACTGCGCCACCATGCCGCCCACTACGGATTAGTCTAGTCTTTTTTTTCTAAACCCTTCCCATTTATATAGCCATCAAGATGCCTTTTAAATGTTGTAACTGTACCAGCCTCCACCACTTCCTATGGAAATTCATTCCACACATGCACTACCTTTTGTGTGAAAAAGTTGCCCCTTAGGTCCCTTTTAAATATTTCCCCTCTCACCCACTACTTCTGGACTCCCCCACTGCAGGGAAAATACCTTGTCTATTTATCCTATCCATGTCCCTCATGATTTTATAAATCTCTGTAAAGGTCACTCCTCAGCATCCAATGCTCCAGGAAAAATAGCCCCAGCTTATTCAGCCTCTCCCTATAGCTCAAACCTGGCAACATCCTTGTAAATCTTTTCTGAACCGTTTCAAGTTAAAACAACATCAAGGGCTGATTAGGGATAGTAAAAATGGCTTTGTGTATGGAAAATCATGTCTCATTAACTTGACTGAGTTTTTTGAAGTAAAGAAGAAGATTGATGAGGGCATGGCAGTGGACAAGGTGGACAAGGCAAGGTGTTCAACAAGGTTCCTCATGGTAGACCAGTTAGCAAGGTCAGATGGAATAGAGGACAGAGTGTTGAGGGTTGTTTTTCAGACTGGACGCCTGTGACCAGTGATGTGTCACAAGGATTGGTACTGGGCCCACTGTTTTTTGTCATTTAGATAAACGAGTTGGATGTGAACACAGGACGTACAGTTAGTTCCTTTGTAGATGACACCAAAATTGGAGGTGTAGTGGACCCAGAAGGAGGTTACCTCAGAGTACAATGGGATCTTGATCAGATGGGCCAATCGGTTGAGGAGTGGCAGATGGAACTTAATTTAGATAAATGTCAGGTCCTACATTTTGGAAAGGAAAATCAGGACAGGACTTATTCACTTAATGGCAAGGTCCTGGGGAGTGTTGCTGACCAAAGAGACCTTGGAATGCAGGTTCACAGTTCCTTGAAAATGGAGTCGCAGATAGATGGGATAGTGAAGAAGGCATTTAGTACACTTTCCTTTAGTGGTCAGAACATTGGGTATATGAGTTGGGAGGTTATGTTGCGGGTTTACAGGACATTGGTTAGGCCACTGTTGGAAAACTGTGTTGAATCCTGGCCAGCTCCTCTCAGAAGGATGCACTTAGTAGGAGATGGGGAACATTTGAAAGAAATCCTATGATTAGCAGGGGAGATCAAATAACAATCCAGAAACAGACAAATGGCAAGATAAAGGGCATAGTTTAAGGTCACGAAATCCATTTGAGTAACTGTTGGATTTGATACTGGTAGATGGTATTTATGCTGTTGATGTAAGAATGGTGATTCTGCTTTGAATGACAAAATTGCAAGGATTGCATCCTAACACTTGTACTCAACAAGTTAGGTTGGAACTTTCTTCCATTTGAGCGTGGTAAACCTTATCGAGGTTTATAAAATTATGAGGGATGTAGATAAGGTGAATATCCTGGTCTTTTCTCTAGGATGGGGAGTTCAAAACTAGGGGGCATTTGTTTGAAGGCGATAAGAGAAAGCTTTAAAAAGGACATGAGGGGAACTTATTTTCCAAAGAAAATGGTTCGTATATGGAATGAATTTCCAGTGGAAGTGGTGAAAACATGTATAGTCACAACACTTAAAAGGCATTATGGACAGGACCACGAATGGAAAGGTTTGAAAGGAAATAAGCCAAACAGAGGCAAGTGGAACTAGTTTAGTTTGGGAACATGATCAGTATGGACTAGTTGAACCGAAGAGTCTGTTTCCATGCTATATGACTCTATGACTCTAGAAACAGAGAAGAGACCAGGATAACTATTAGGAAGACAAGCACATGATTGTGATTTCGGCTGTTCAGCAAAGACTTCCAAAAGCTGCAGAAAATTTGGTATTGCATGTCTTTATGCACAGAAAATACATACCCGACTGATCTTAGAAGTCTAAATCCAGGCTAGTGGCATGAGGTTTAGCAGAAAAATATGGGTACTGGTAAATGAAAGTAGATTCATCATCAGCAACAAATACAGGTTTGAAGATTTTCTTGACATTGTTAGCAGCATATATTTTGGAATGTGAGTCAACTGATGGTAAAGCTACATTTTTACAGGAAATCTGCAAAAAAGAAACGCGTCTGTTCACTGTCTAAATATGGCACCAAATGTAGTTGGTACACTTCAATAGTTAAATAAATGTGTATATGTCCGAAATGATATCTTGTACAATGAACAAGGAAAATTACAGGGAGAAAGTGAGGACTGCAGATGCTAGAGTTCAAGAGTATGGTGCTGGAAAAGCACAGCCAGTCAGGCAGCATCTGAGGAGTACGAGAGTTGACGTTTCAAACGTATGTTCGAAAAGTCGACTCTCCTGCTCCTCGGATGCTGCCTGATTGGCTGTGCTTTTCCAGCACCATACTCCTCTACAAAGAAAATTACAGCACAGGAACAGGCCTTTCAACCCACCAAGCCTCCATTGGGCATCAGATTAATTTCATAGGTTGGCGCAACATTGAGGACCGAAGGGCCTGTACTGGGCTGTAGCTTTCTATGCTTTATAACCTCCGTCTTTCTAATGAATTTAATCCTAATCTACTCAATCTCTCTTCATAACTAGCTCCCTTTATACCAGGCAACATCCTACTAAACCTCCTCTGTACCATCTCCTAAGCATTCACATCCTTCTGGTAATGTGGTGACCAGAACAGTATGCAGTATTCCAAATGTGGCCAAACCAAAGTCCTATACAACTATAACATAACCTGCCACCTCTTGTACTCAATACTCCGTGCGAAGTAAAGCATGTTGCATGCCTTCTTGACCACTCCTATCGACCTGCTTTGCCATCTTTAGGGATCAATGGACCTGAACATCCAGAACTCTATGAACATCAACTTTCCCCACGGCTTTTCATTTACTGCATTGCTCACTCTAGAATTGGATCTTCCAAAATGCATGACCTCACATTTGCCTGGATTGAACCCATCTGCCATTTCTCCACCCAACTCTCCAATCTATCTATACTCTGCTACATTGTCTGACAGTCCCCTTCACTATCTGCTAGTCCACCAAACTTAGTGTTAACACAAACTTGCTAATCAGACCACCGATACCTTCCTCCAAATCATTTATGTATATCACAAACAACAGTGGTCCCAACACGGATCTCTGTGGTACACCACTGGTCACAGTTCTTCATTTTGAGAAACTCCTTTCAACTACAACTCTGTCTCCTGTTGCCCAGCCAGTTCTCTATCTTCCTACCTATACACCCTGGATCCCATGCAAACTCAGTTTCTCCATGCTGGAAAAGCGCAGCAGGTCAGGCAGCATCCAAGGAGCAGGAGAATTGACTTATCAGGCATGAGCCCTTCTTCAGGAATTCGGGTTCATGCCCGAAATGTTGATTCTCCTGCTCCTTGGATGCTGCCTGACCTGCTACGCTTTTCCTGCAACACATTTTCAGCTCTGATCTCCAGCATCTGCAGTCCTCACTTTCTCCATGGGCAACTTTGTCAAATGCATTACTAAAGTCCATGTATATATTTCTACAGCCCTTCCCTCATCAATCATCTTCGTTACTTCCTCAAAGAATTCTACTAAGTTGGCAAGACATGACCTTCCCTGTACAAAACCATGTTGCCTATCTATCACTAATAAGCTAATTTTTTCCAAATGTACATGGATTCTATCCCTCAGTATCTTCTCCAGCAGCTTTCTTCTCACTGATGTCAGACTCACTGGTCTACAATTACCTGGATTATCCTTGCTACCCTTCTTAAACAAAGGAACAACATTCGCAATTCTCCAGTCCTCTGGAACCTCACCCGTGTTCAAAGATGCTACAAAGATATTGGTTAAGGCCCCAGCTATTTCCCACGCTTCCTTCAGTAACCTGGGCTAGGTCCTATCTAGACCTAGGGACTTGTCCACTTTAATGCCTTTTAGAATATCCAATACTTCATGTGTCGTTATGCTGACTTGCCCTAGAGTAATCAAATATCTATGCCTAACCTCTACCTCTGTCATGTCCCTCTCCTTGGTGATTATCGACTCAAAGTACTCATTAAGAATCTCACCCATTTTCTCTGACTTCACACATAACTTTCTTCCTTTGTCCTTGAGTAGGGCAACCCTTTCTCTAGTTACCCTCTTGCTTTTTATATATGAATAAAAGGCTTTGAGATTTTCCTTATCCCTGTTTGCTAAAGTAAAAGCTTTGGGATTTTCCTTAACATTATTGTTTTTCTCAGTAAGGTCTATCTATTTAAAAGGATTGACCCTCTTGGAAGACGATGAAGGGCTTGTCATATGAGGAGTGATTGAGGATGCTTGGTCTGTACTCAATGGAGGTTAGAAGGATTAAGGAGATCTCATTAAAACTTACAAAATACTGAGACACCTGGTTAGAGTGGACATGGAGAATCTGGTTTCACTAGCACATGAGACTAGAACCAAGGGCTTAGCCTCAAAGTGAAAGGATAATCCTTTAGAACTGAGATGATGGCAAATTTCTTCAGCCAGAGGATGGTAAATGAATGCATGTTATTGTCACAGAAAGGCGTACAGGCTAAGTCATTGAGTGCATTGAGTGAGAAAAACAGGCTCTTGACTAGTAAGGGGATCAAAGGTTATGAGGAGAAGGCAGTAGAATGGGATTGAGAAACCTATCAGCCATGATCGGTTGGTGCAGCAGACTTAATAGAATGCATGGCCTACGTCTGCTCCCTATACCTTATGGTCTAAAATTGGGCTTTCACCATTTGAAAGTACACACTTCAAACTTTTACTGGTAACATGGTATGAAGGCATCTCTCATCAATTTTTATAACGTATATTGTATGGACCAGGCCAGACCCCCTCAAAACATTTCAAGAAAGTAGCCCAGATGCTAACTTCTCTAGCTGTCTTAAGCAGGTGTACAGTGGATACCAGGAGTGATGCAGTTGGTCAAAACCCCTCAGTTTTAAACAAAACAAAATTTATTTACAGAGAACCGAATGAAACACAAACAAAAGAAACAGAATACAGAATAACAACCTATCCAAAAACCCAACAGACTATCTCAACTGAATGACACTGTTCCAAATTCCTGCAACAATCCCCATAAACAGCCCTTGGCAAAAAAAGGTAAAATCAAACACAGGATCTTCCAGGACACAGAGATGACTGAGAGATTCAGCATGGAATACCTTCTTCCATGTAGCTGATTCTTTTACCAGCAGCCTCAAAAAACTGACTGCTTGCTGTGAACAGCCAGACTGCAAAAAACCAAAACAAAGAGATAAGCTGAGCTGGGAGAGCTGGCCACTCCCCTTTCATTGTACAAGTGGTTTTTTTTAAACTTGAAAGCATTTTGTCTGAGGCACCATCTATTAGCTATAATCAAACTGGCCCTAAAACCCACCTAAACTAGACACTTAAAAAAGACAAAAACATCGTTAGTCTACCTGCAGACAAGGGACTCATTTTTTTAAAATGTGACCATCTGCTTGCAGGTACCAGCACTTATCAGCTACCCCACAGCTATTAAACAGAATCTCAACGTTTCTAACAGGACTTGAAAAACCAGGAGAATTAAACAGGATAGACTTCCAAAACATGAAACCAGATAGATCCAACACATCATGCTTCTATGGACTACCAAAAATACACAAACCTTGTGCCCTGCTCAGATCCATAGTCTCCTTACCTGGTACACCAACATACAGATGAGCCAAAGAACTCCACCAAAACCTAAAACACCTAACTGAAGATTCGCGCCACTTCATTCACTTTCCCCAAGAATTCCCGAACACCATGAAAGACATCAAGATAAATGAGGATGAAATAATGGTCTCCTTTGACCTTACAGCTCTTTTCACATCAACTAACATTGACCTGGCCAAAGAAACACTTGCATCAGTGCTAGGAAAATCAGGACCACAATCACCAGACAGCATCGACTTCATTAGCAAAGTCAACATCCTCAAACTAGTGGACCTGTGCCTCACCACTCACTTCACATTCAATAACCTACAAACAAGTCAACACCCATGAGATCACCAATATCAGCTCAGGCAGCATCCAGGGAGCAGGAGAATCGACGTTTCGGGAATGAGACCTTCTTCAGGAATGAGGAAAGCGTGCCAAGCAGGCTAAGATAAAAGGTAGGGAGGAGGGACTTGGGGGAGAGGTGTTGGAAATGCAATAGGTGGAAGGAGGTTAAGGTGAGGGTGATAGGCCGGAGTGGGGACGGAGAGGTCAGGAAGAAGATTGCAGTTAGAAAGGTGGTGCTGTGTTCAAGGGTTGGGACTGAGACAAGGTGGGGGGAGGGGAAATGAAACTGGAGAAATCTGAGTTCATCCCTTGTGGTACCCTCCAACTCAGATTTCTCCAGTTTCCTCATTTCCCCTCCCCCAACTTGTCTCAGTCCCAACCGTTGAACTCAGCACCGCCTTCCTGACCTGTAATCTTCTTCCTGACCTGAAGAAGGTCTCATGCCCGAAACGTCAATTCTCCTGTTCCTTGGATGCTGCCTGACCTGCTGCGCTTTTCCAGCAACACATTTTCAGCTCTGATCTCCAGCATCTGCAGTCCTCACTTTCTCCAATAAACACAATCTGTCCATTTCTCAGAAATAAACCCAAACAAGCAGACACAACGCAACCAAAAACTATAGCCACATTACCTTACATCAAAGACATATCAGAAATGACTTCCAGACTATCAGACCCCTGGACATCATGGTAACCCACAAACCTACCAACACATTTAAACAGCGACTAATGAAACTAAAGGATCCATTAGATACCACCAGCAAAACGAATGTCATTTACAAGATACCATGCAAGAACTGTAAAAAAAAACACTATATTGGACAAACTAGCAGGAAACCTGCCATCAGGATACATGAACTAGCCAGCAAAAGACACGACTCACTGTCACTAATTTCCATACATACAGATAAAGAAGGACATCACTTTGACTGGGACAACACACACATCCTAGGACAGGTGAAACAAAGACATGCACAAGAATTCTTAAAGGAATGGCATCCTAACCAGAACTCCAGCAATAAACACATCGATTTGGATCCTATCTATCTATCCTTGAAAAAAAGAACCAGAAATGACATCACCCATCTTAAGAAACCAAGACCTATAAACAGAGAGGGAGGACATAACCACCATCACTTCAGCACAGACTCTCAATGATAATGTTACCTAGTATGGTGATGAAACATCTGAAAACGGAAAGTGGTTTGCACTGCTGCCTCACAGCACCAGGGTCCCAGGTTCAATTCCTGCCTTGGGTGACTGTCTGTGTGGAGTTTGCACATTCTCCCTGTATCTGCGTGGGTTCCTCTGGGTGCTCCGGTTTCCTCCCACAGTCCAAAGATGTGCGGGTCAGGTGGATTGGCCATGCTAAATTGCCCGTAGTTTAGGTGCATTAGTCAGAGGGAGATGGGTCTGGGTGGGTTACTCTTCGGAGGGTCAGTGTGGACTTGTTGGGCTGAAGGGTCTGTTTCCACACTGTAGGGAATCTAATCCAATCTAAAACAAATCTTCAAGCTCAGTGAGCTAACTTACAGACTTATCATCAACCTGACCTACAAATCTTCTCAAAAACTGCTAATCAGAAGAGGTTTATTATATTGATATCTGGAATGAGCGAATTTGAACAGACTGGGCTTGTTTCCACCAAGGTTGAGAAGATTAATGGGTGACATGATAGCATTATATAAGATTGTAAAAAGTTTTGACAAGGTTGTTTGGATGTTTCCTCTTGTGGGGACTCCATATTTACAGGAAGCTGTTTTGAAATAAGGGCTTTCCTTTTAGCACAGAGATTTTTCTTTCCAGAACTTTGGTACTCTCTGCCTCAGAAAGTGATGGATGAGGTCATTGAACATTTCAAGATGGAGGTAATTTTTGCTTTCCAAAGGAATTAAAGATGATCAGGTATAGTTAAGAACATAGAAATTTAAACACAAACAGATCAGCCACGATATTATTATATGGTGATGGAATTGGTGACTCCTTCTGCTCCGGATTTGTATGTTTCAAATGGTGCTAACCACTGAGCCATCGTGCTGCCCTATACTTCTCCTGCTGCTGCCAAAATTATCTCACTCTTCCCATTATGAACTCTCTTCTTTTCTAATGAGAAAAGGCAGGAGAAATGAATGAGATGATGATGATGCATGAAAGTATGTAAGGTTTATAAGGGACTGAGGAAGCAGATCAGAGGGCATGTGGTGTGCAAAGCTGAGGGTGGCAAGTAGGTGATGGCAGTTTTGTACACAATAGTGACAGTGATAATACAAGAATCTTGTTGTCATGGTAGGAGGCGGGTGCAGTGCCAGAGACAGAACATGTGATAAGTGGCAGAGAGAAGATCTGGCACTTGCTCTGGCAGGGCCATAAGACATGGCAAAAGTGAGGACTGCAGAAGGTGGAGATTAGAGTCAAGATTAGAGTGTTGCTGGAAATGCACAGCAGGTCAGGCAGCATCAGAGGAAAAACGTCGACTTTCCTGCTCCAATAAGACACAAACCTTCTCTCTGCACTGCCGGCCAACCTCCACATGTTGGAAATAGCACTGGCCGAGGAGGTGACTTCAGACCAGACTGACAAAGTCTGATGGCACGCCCTGCTCTGCCTTTCCTCCTTTGCACGACCCTATCCATCAGGACCTCCAGATATGACAAAGAATTGTTCTGTCTTCCTCTTCTTTGACCTCCTCCGTTTCTATCCATGACTGAGCAAGGTAGCTTTGGAATGCTAATATGTGCTGAGGAGCACAGCTACATCTTAAAGCTGGTGTGGAACTAAGGGATGCCAGTATTTCAGTGGATATCTGCTAGGTGGCAAGTTGCTGTGCACACAGCACGTGGCAAGATGAGGTTGGATATTGGATTTGATAGATGACACAGGGGCAGGGCAGGTAATTTATAAGGCAAATTTGCTGAGATGTGGTGATAGAACACATTAAAAATGCGAAACAATTTGTACTTAAAAGTGTAAGGTTCAGTCATAGTTGTACATTTATGGCCTACCTTTGTGGACTTTGATCTTTTCTCATAATGCTTCCTTTGCAATGTTGCCACTTTTCCTAAAAACATACAATTATTACAATGTTCAGAAAGTTACAAAAGTACACCACCAAGACATTATTTATAGCAGAGAACAGAATTAAAATATTCAATACAATGATTAAAAGTAATACAAAATTAGAGGCTGAAATGGACACATGACCAACTGGCTTAAGAGCTGCACAATTCATTAAGCCTACTGTAGTTTATGTCACACCATTTTACGTTTCATCTGCATATCTTCTCGGTTAACCACAAAGCGTTACTGTCATAAGGAAACCTCTGGGAATGAAGGGAATGTTAGTCCAACAGACTTCTCAAAGTCATGTGTTGGATCCTCATTAAAATAATGTAGAAATATGTTCACCACTGTTTTATTACCATGTTTCTTGTTGGTCTGACTGAACAAGTAAGAATGAGAGAATGCTCAATAAACAGAAAGACGCATTCAACTGGTTTTGTCTGTACGGATTCTCTGATTGTAGTGCTACTTCCCCACTTTCTCCATTTAACCCTGCACAGTCTTCTTTTTCAGGTAACAATCCAATTCCATTTTGAATGCCTTGATTGAACCTGTCTCAACTACCCCACCAGAAGTATATTACGATCCAAATTACTTACTGTGTGAAGATTGTCCTCATATTTCTGATTTTTTCCAATGACCTTAAATCAGTGCCATCTCATTTAATCCTTCTACAAATAAGGTGAAAGTGAGGACTGCAGATGCTGGATATTAGAGTAGAGTGCGTGGTGCTGGAAAAGCACAGCAGGTCAGGTCCAAGGATCAAGAGAATTGACATTACGGGCAAAAGCTCTTCATCAGGAATGAGGCTATGAGCCAAGGAGGTGTAGAGATAAATGAGAAGGGGATGGGGCTGGGAGGAAGGTACCTGACAGTGCAATAGATAGATGGAGGTTGGGATAATGGTGACAGGTCGGAGAGGAAGGTGAACCAGATAGGTGGGAAGGAAAATGGACAGGTAGGTCAGGTCATAAGAGTGGAGCCAAGTTGGAAGGTTGGAACAGGGATCAGGTGGGGGGAGAGGAAATGAGGAAACTGGCAAAATCCACATTGTTGCCGTGTGGTTGGAGGGTCCCAAGGCGTGAGATGAGGCATTCTTCCTGCTAGGGTTGGGTGGTTAGGGAGTGGTTTTGGAGGAGGCCCAGGACTTGCATGTCCTTGGCAGAATGGGAGGGGGAGCTTAAGTGTTCGGCCACAGGGCAGTGGGGTTGGTTGGTGCAAGTGTCCCAGAGATGTTCTCTGGAGTGTTCTGCGAATAGACCTTCGACAAATAAGACATTCTCCATGTCTACACTGCCCGGAATTCTCATTTTGAATACCCCCATCAAATTTTCACTCAATTTACTCTTCTCTAGGGAAAAAAAGGCTGACCTCTTCAATCTCTCTTTACAGTTTTTTTTTCACTTTTGGATGTATTTTTGTGAATCTTATCTGCACTCTCTCCATTCCACTTGCATCTTTTCTGAGGTGTGGTGCTCAGAAGTAGTGACAATATTTCATCTGAGCTCAAACCAGTGTTTTCTACATTTTAATGTTACCTCCTCGCTCTTATACTCAATACAACAATTAATAAAGCCGAGGATACTGTGCAATTTAGTAACTATGCTCTCAACCTGTCTTTCCATATTTATTTGCTCATGCTCATATACACTTAAATCCTTCTGCTGCTGCCCCACCTACTATCACCTGTCACCCATTATTTCGTATTGTCTCTATGTTGTTAGAATCCTTAGTGATTTTTCATTATCTTTGTTTTTCTTCTTTTATCTACTTTATTTTGGATTGTGAACTGAGAACTGCGAGCTGAACATGTCTTTCACCTGTGAACATCAACTTGTGTTAAATAAATAACAGCTTGTTCTTTTTTTTATGAGACGAGGCCTGTAGATTATTTCTTGATTTAAAGTATTCCATAGATTTTTCAGTGTTAGTGCAGAGGAGGGAAGAAGTATTCCCAGGTTGCAAATGTTCAAGTATCCCCAGGTTAACAAGATCAGCACCTGGGAACTGGTGTTAATAAGTCTGGAAGGGTAATCCAAGATGGAGGATGGGAAAAGATTGTAGCTGCTCCTTTTTCAAGGAAGTTTAGGTGTTGGAAGAGATTTCCTCAAATTCCAAGAGCAGCAATTACTGTTTTATATGCTGTTGCATTGTTATGGAACTTTCGGGGATAAAACGTCAAAACAACTGCACTTTTAAAAGGGAGAAAGACAGATAAAAGGCAGCAACGGTGATTAGTTGGGGGTGGAAGAGAGAGAGAGAGAGAGAGAGAGAAACCTACAGTACGAACTGACAGCAATGAATCTGCACAGTTACTGCCTTTGCTGTTTGAGCTCCTGTATCTCTGGACATCAGTATGTGTCTTGGAAAAATTAACAAACAGCAAAATTCACAGTTGACTCTGGAGGAACCGGTGTGGGAGAGCACAGGAACAGATAAGTGCATAGTCTTTAGCATGTAACCTTGCTGTAAGTCTGCAGAAGTGAGTAGAGTGTTTTCTTTCTTAATTACATGTTTTACTGAATTCCATCTCAAGACTAATTTTAAAAATATAAAACATAAGTACTAAGTTAGCCTGAAGCATGTGTTTTTAGAGCAAAAAGACAGTGTTATTTTCTGGGTTCGTAGATTGTGAAGTGGTATGCTCTGAGAATACAGAACATAGAACATTACAGCGCAGCACAGGCCCTTCGGCCGTTGATGTTATGCCAACATGTGAAACCAATCTGAAGTCCATCTAACCTGCACTATTCCATTAGCATCCATATATTTATTCAATGACCATTTAAATTTCCTTAACATTGGTGGGTCTACTACTGTTGCAGGTAGGGTATTCCACACCCTTACTATTCTCTGAGTAAAGAACTTACTTCTGACATCTGTCCTATATCTATCACCCATCAATTTAAAGCTATGCTCCTCGTGCTAGCCATCACCATCCAAGGAAAAAGGCTGTCACTGTCCACCCTATCTAACCCTCTGATGATCTTGTATGTCTCTATTAAATCTCCTCTTAATCTTCTTCTCTGCGACGAAAACAACCTCATGTCCCTCAGACTTTCAGCTGCTGGGAACCAAAGAAGTAGTAAGGAAAGAGATCAATCTGAGACTGATACAGTTGGGAAAAAGAGTGAGTCAAACAGTCAGGGCAGGCAGGGTCAAAACAGAGAACAAGGTAGGACTGATAAATTAAACTTCAACGCAAAAGGCCTAAGAGGGAAGGCAGATGAACTCAGGACATGGTTAGGAACATGGGACGGGGATATCATAGTAATTACAAAAACATGGTTCAACAATGGACAGGATTGGCAGCTTAATGTTCCAGGAAGCAAATGCTACAGGAAGGATAGAAAAGGGGGCAAGAAAGGAGGGGGAGTGGCATTTTCTGATAACGGATAGCATTACTTCTGCATTCAGGGCCAGTATTCCTGGGAATACATTCAGGGAAGTTATTTAGGTGGAACTGAGAAATAAGAAAGGGATGATCATGTTAGTGGGACTGTATTATTGACACCCTAATAGTCAGCGGGAAATTGAGAAACAAATTTGTAAGAGATCTCAGTTATCTCTAAGAATGAGAGAGTGGTTTTAACTTTCCAAACATATACTGAGACTGGCATAGTGTTAAGGGTTTAGATGGAGAGGAATGTGTTAAGTGTGTACAAGAAAATTTTCTATTTCAGTATGTGGTTGCTCCTCTGAGAGAAGGTGCAAAACTTGACCTACTCTTGGGAAATAAGGCAGGGCAGGTGACTGAGGTGTCAGTGGGGGAGCACTTTGGAACCAGCGACCATAATTCTATTCATTTTAAAATAGTGTTGGGAAAGGATAGACCAGATCTAAAAGTTGAAGTTCTAAATTGGAGGAAGGCTAATTTTGTTGGTATTAGGCAAAGAGCTTTCAAAAGCTGATTGGGGGCAGATGTTCGCAGATAAAGGGACATCTGGATAATGGGAAACTTTCAGAACTGGATAACAAGAGTCCAGAAACAGTATATTCCTGTTAGGGTGAAAGGAAAGGCTGGTAGGTACACAGAATGCTAGATGACTACAGAAATTGAGGTTTTGGTTAAGAAAATAAAAGGAAGCATATGTCTGGTATAGACAGGATAGATCGAGTGAATCCCTAGAAGAGTATAAAGGCAGTATGTTTATACTTCAGAGGGAAATCAGGAAGGGAAAAGGGGACATGAGATAGCTTCAGCAAATAGAATTAAGGAGAATCCAAAGGGATTTTATAAATAGATGACAACAGAGTAACTTGGGAGAGAATAGGGTCCCTCAACAAGGCAGCCTATGTGTGGAGCTGCAGGAATTGGAGGAGATACTAACTGAGTATTTTGCATTAGTGTTTACTGTGGAGAAGGACATGGAAGTTATAGAATGTGGGGAAACAGACAATGACATCTTGCAAAATATCCAAATTAGAGGGTGGTGCTGGATGTTTTGAAATGCACAAAAGTGGATAAATCCCCAGGACCTGATAGGTGTACACTAGACCACCGTGGGAAGCTTTGAAGTGATTGCTGGGCTACTTGCTGAGTTATTTGTATCATTGATATTCACAGATGAGTTGCCAGAGACTGGAGGTTGGCTAACATGGTGCCACTATTTAAGAAAGGTGGTAAGGAAAAGCCAGGGAACTATAGATCAGTGACATCAGTAGTGGGCAAGTTGTTGGAGGGAGTCCTGAGGGCCAGGACGTACATATATTTGGAAGGGCAAGGACAGGTTAGAGATAGTCAGCATGGCTTTGATTGAGTTTTCTGAAGTAGCAAAGAGGATTGACGAGGGCATAATGGTGGACGCGATCTATATGGACTTCAGTAAGACATTCAACAAGGTTCCCCATGGGAGACTGGTTAACAAGGTTAAATCTCTTGGAATACAGGAAGAACTAGCCATTTGGACACAGAACTGGCTCGAAGGTAGAAGATGATGGTGGAGGGTTGCTTTTCAGACTGGAGGCCTGTGACCAGTGGTGTGCCAAAAGAATCGGTGCTGGGTCCATGAGTAACAGTCATTTATATCAATGATTTTGATGTGAACACAGAAGGTATAGTTACTAAGTTTCATATGACACCAAAATTGGAGGTGTAGTGGACAACAAAGAAGGTTACTTCAAAGTACAATGGGATTTTGATCAGATGGGGCCAATGGGCTGAAGAGTGGCAAATGGAGCTTAATTTAGATAAATGTGAGGTGCTGTATTTTGGAAAAGCAAATTAGAGCAGGACTTAATGTAAGGACTTACACACGTAATGATAAGGTTCTGCAGAGTGTTGTTGAACAAAGAGTCTTTAGAGTGCAGGTTCGTAGTTACTTGTCGCAGATAGGATAATGAAGAAGGTATTTGGTATGTTTTCATTTATTGGTTAGAATACTAAGTATAGGAATTGGAAGATCATGTTGCAGCTGTACAGGACATTGGTTAGACCACTTTTGGAATATTGCTTGCAGTTCTGGTCTCCTTCCTATGGGGAGGATGTTGTGAAGCTTGAAAGGGTTCAGAAAAGATTCACAAGGTTGTTGCTAGGATTGGAGGTCTTGTGCTATTAGGACAGTCTGAAGAGGCTGGGGCTGTTTTCGCTGGAGCGTTGGAGGCTAAGGGCTGACTTGAAACAGGTTTATAAAATTATGAGTGGCATTGACAGGATAAATAGACAAGATCATTTCTCTGGGGTGGGTGAGCCCAGAACTAGAGGCCAAAATTTTAGGGTGAGAGGGGAAAGATATAAAATGGATCTAAGGGGCAACTTTTTCACAGAGATGGTGGTGTTTGTATGGAATGAGCTGCCAGAGGAAATAGTGGAGGTTAGTACAATTGCAACATTTAAAAGTTAAAAATCACACATCACCAGGTTATAGTCCAACAGGTTTAATTGGAAGCACACTAGCTTTCGGAGTGACGCTCCTTCATCAGGTGAAAGTGGAGGGCTCGATCACAACACAGAATTTATAGCAAAAATGTGCAGTGTGATGTAACTGAAATTATACATTGAAAAATTGATTGTCTGTTAAGCCTTTCATCTGTTAGAATACAGGGATAGTTTCACTTCTTTCATGTGTAAATCACAAAATCCTTCTTTTTAATGTTGCATTCTCAGGTTAGCTGCTAACAATGGTGATAGCTGGACAATATGTTGAAGGTGTTAGCCCCCTGTGTTCTCTGTCTATGACCTGATGTTCAGATTGATTCTAATCTAATAAGTGAGATAACAGTGTTTTACATAAATTCCTGCAGTTTTTGAGCTCAGAGTTCTACATGAATGTATGCAGTTTTTGAGCAAAGTGCAATGTAACTCTGCAATACAAATTCAACCCACACAATATATGTGTGCATGTGGGTCTTTGTGTGTGTCTGTCTATCTGGGGTGGGGGTTGTGAGTATGAGAAAGTGTGTGTGTGTGTGTGTGTGTGTGTGTCATGGGTGCAGAGTGTCTTAAGTCTGCGAGGGGGTGCATGTATGAGCTTGGGAGTGTGTGTGTGTCTATAAGGGTGTGTGTGGGTGTCTGTGTGTATCTGTGTCCGTGCGTATGTGAGAGTGTGTGTGTGCGCAGGAATATCTGTGTGTGTGTGTAATGCAATGGTGATCACCTGTAATGTGAAATGAACCCAAGGTCCCGGTTGAGGCCCTCCCTATGGGTACCGGATAAAGACCCACATGCACACATATATTGTATGGGGTGAATTTGTATTGCAGAGTTACATTGCACTTTGCTCAAAAACTGCATACGTTCATGTAGAACTCTGAGCTCAAAAACTGCAGGAATTTATGTAAAACACTGTTATCTCACTTATTAGATTAGAATCAATCTGAACATCAGATCATGGACAGAGAACATAGGGGGCTATCACCTTCAACATATTGTCTAACTATCACCATTGTTAGCAGCTAACCGGAGAATGCAACTTTAAAAAGAAGGGTTTTGTGATTTACACATGAAAGAAGTGAAACTATCCCTGTATTCTAACAGATGAAAGGCTTAACAGACAATTTTTCAAAGTATAATTTCAGTTACGTCACACTGCAAATTTTTGCTATAAATTCTGTGTTACGATCGAGCCCTCCACTTTCACCTGATGAAGGAGCGTCGCTCCGAAAGCTACTGTGCTTCCAACTAAACTGGTGTTGTGTGATTTTTAACTTTGTACATCCCAGTCCAACACCGGCATCTCCAAATCATAACAGTTAAAAGGCATGGGTATATGAATAGGAAGGATTTAGAGGGATATGGACCAAATGCTGGCAAATGGGACTAGATTAAGTTGGGATATCTGATTGGCATGGACAAGTTGGACCGAAGGTTTTGTTTCCGTGCTGTACAACTCTAAGGGAAGGTGATGGTCAGAGCGAGGGAGGGGCCAGTGTTTGAACTATTTTGGCAATCTGTTTCCGGGAGAAGGACTTTGACCACACCATTGCAGAACAGGGTGGGCACTGATTTGCTATTAAATTACTGATTTGGCTGATCACATTCATAATGAAGTGATCATAATAAAGTAATGAAGAGTTTGAACTCAAACAAACCCTGTCTTCAACCCTACGGAGTTGGGCAACACAGTAATTAGGATCCCTGGGACATCTATTGTTCATGAAATAGAGAACATTTCTGTTATCATCTTTTTCTTTTATATTGCTTGTATTATGATTGGAAACTGCATTATTATGCTGATGAAGGTAAAAGGATTCTGGGTAATCCAAGATGGAGGACGGGAAAAATTTCTGGCTGTAAGAGCTGCTCCTTTTTTTGAGGTATTTTAGGTGCTGGAGATGATTCCCTCGAATTCCAGGAACAGCAATAACTGTTTTATATGCTTATTATATGTTTTATATCCCTGAGAGTTGTTTTGGAACTTGCAAAAAAAAGTCATAACAACAGCAGTTTTAAAAGGGAGAAGAGCAGACAAAGGAAGCACATGATGAGGACAGTGCAGATGTGTGTGAGAGAGAGAGAGAGAGAGAGAGAGAAAGAAACAAACAAATCCTGCACAGTTACTGCCTTTG
The DNA here is from genome assembly GCF_020745735.1 of Hemiscyllium ocellatum. Classification (NCBI taxonomy): domain Eukaryota; kingdom Metazoa; phylum Chordata; class Chondrichthyes; order Orectolobiformes; family Hemiscylliidae; genus Hemiscyllium; species Hemiscyllium ocellatum. Next base: position 5,587,198 of record NC_083415.1, on the reverse strand, counting down.
CTGTTTTTGAATTCATGTGTACATCTGGGAAAATTAACAAACAGTGAATTTCACACCTAATCTTGGAGGAACCAGTTTGGGCGAAGTTCACAACACAGAATCAGATAAGTTAATTGTTGTTTAAGTCTGTCCAAGAGAAAGGCTTTTTAATGAGTACAGTGAGTTCTTTCTTGATTATATGTTTTTGGAGATAAGTTTCTTGATTAAATTTAAAATATAAGCCATAGCTATTAATTTAACCTGGTGCAGTGTTTTGTAGAGGAATAAGACGGTGTTATTTTCTGGGTCTGGAGATTGTGAAGGAGCAAAAATGGCCTCTGCAATGATATGTACTTCTTGTCAGATGTGGGAGTTTAAAGAGAGTTTAAGGGTTACTGTGGATTATACCTGCCATAAATGCTATTGGATGCAAAACTTATCAGATCGAGTGGATCGGTTGGAGAGACAGATAGAAGCAATGAGGAATTGCAACAGCAACAGTATATGATGGATGGCAGTTATAGGAAGGGAGAAGTCTCAGATACAGTCACATATCTGTAACTCCAGGAAAGGTAAGAGAGGTAGGCACCTAGGGCAGGAGTCTTTTGTGGATATACCCATTTCAAACAGATATGCTGTTTTGGAAAATGTAGGGAGTGATGGATTCTCAGGGAAATGTAGCACAAACAGCCAAGTTTCTGGTATTGAGACTGGCTCTAATGCAACGAGGAGTACGTCGGCTTCCAAGAGATCAATTGTGTTCAGGGATTCTGTAGTCAGAGGTACAGACAGACGTTTCTGTGGCCAGCAGAGAAAAAGCAGAATGGTGTGTTGTTTCCCTCGTGCCAGGATCAAGGATGTCTCAGAGAGGGTACAGAATGTTCTCACGAGGAAGAGGGGCCAGCAAGAGGCTACTGTCCACATTGGACCCAACAGCATTGGAAGGGAAAAGGTTGAGATTCTGAAGGGCGATTACTCAGAGTTAGGCAGAAATTTAAAAAGGAGGTCCTCAAGGGTAGTAATATGTGGATTACTCCCGGTGCTACGAGCAAGTGAGGGCAGGAATAGGAGGATAGAACAGATGAATGCATGGCTGAGGAGCTGGTGTATGGGAGAAGGATTCACATTTTTGGATCATTGGAATCTCTTTTGGGGTAGAAGTGACCTGTACATGAAGGACGGATTGCACCTAAATTGGAAGGGGACTGATATACTGGCAGGGAAATTTGCTAGAACTGCTTGGGAGGATTTAAACTAGTAAGGTGGGGGGATGGGACCCAGGGGGATAGTGAGGAAAGAGATCAATCTGAGACTGGTACAGTTGAGAACAGAAATGAGTCAAACATTCAGGGCAGGCAGGGACAAGGTAGGACTAATAAATTAAACTGCATTTATTTCAATGCAAGGGGTCTAACAGGGAAGGCACATGAACTCAGGGCATGGTTAGGAAGATGGGACTGGGATATCATAGCAATTACAGAAACATGGCTCAGGGATGGGCAGGACTGGCAGCTTAATGTTCCAGGATACAAATGCTACAGGAAGGATAGAAAGGGAGGCAAGAGAGGAGGGGGAGTGGCATTTTTGATAAGGGATAGCATTACAGTTGTGCTGAGGGAGGATATTCCCAGAAATACATCCAGGGAAGTTATTTGGGTGAAACTGAGAAATAAGAAAGGGATGATCACCTCATTGGGATTGTATTATAGACCCCCTAATAGTCAGAGGGAAATTGAGAAACAAACTTGTAAGGAGATCTCAGCTATCTGTAAGAATAATAGGGTAGTTATGGTCAGGGATTTTAACTTTCCAAACATCAACTGGGACTGCCATGGTGTTAAAGGTTTAGATGGAGAGGAATTTCTTAAGTGCGTACAGACAATTTTCTGATTCAGTATGTGGATGTACCTACTAGAGAAGGTGCAAAACTTGACCTACTCTTGGGAAATAAGGCAGGGCAGGTGACTGAGGTGTTAGTGGGGGAGCACTTTGGGGCCAGTGACCATAATTCTATTCGTTTTAAAATAGTGATGGAAAGGATAGACCAGATCTAAAAGTTGAAGTTCTAAATTGAAGAAAGGCCAATTTTGATGGTATTAGGCAAGAACTTTCGAAAGGTGAATGGAGGCAGATGTTCTCAGGTAAAGGGACGGCTGGAAAATGGGAATCCTTCAGAAATAAGATAACAAGAATCTAGAGAAAGTATATTCCTGTCAGGGTGAAAGGAAAGGCTGGTAGGTATAGGGAATAAAGAAATTGAGGGTTTGATTAAGAAAAAGGAGGAAGCATATGTTAGGTATAGACAGGATAGATCGAGTGAATCCTTAGAAGAGTATAAAGGAAGTAGGAGTATACTTAAGAGGGAAATCAGGAGAGAAAAAAAGGGGACATGAGATAGATTTGGCAAATAGAATTAAGGAGAATCCAAAGGGTTTTTACAAATATATTAAGGACAAAAGGGTAACTAGAGATAGAATACGGCCCCTCAAAGATCAGCAAGGCGGCCTTTGTGTGGAGCCGCAGAAAATGGGGGAAATACTAAATGAATATTTTGCATCAGTATTTACTGTGGAAAAGGATATGGAAGATATAGACTGTAGGGAAATAGATGGTGACATCTTGCAAAATGTCCAGATTACAGAGGAGAAAGTGCTGGATGTCTTGAAACGGTTAAAGGTGGATAAATCCCCAGGACCTGATCAGGTGTACCTGAGAACTCTGTAGGAAGCTAGAGAAGTGATTGCTCGGCCTCTTGCCGAGATATTTGTATTATCGATTGTCACAGGTGAGGTACCGGAAGAATGGAGGTTGGCAAATGTGGTGCCACTGTTTAAGAAGGGCGGTAAAGACAAGCCAGGGAACTATAGACCAGTGAGCCTGACTTCAGTGGTGGGCAAGTTGTTGGAGGGAATCCTGAGGGACAGGATGTACATGTATTTGGAAAGGCAAGGACTAATTAGGGATAGTCAACATGGCTTTGTGCATGGGAAATCATGTCTCACAAACTTGATTGAGTTTTTTGAGGAAGTAACAAAGAAGATTGATGAGGGCAGAGCAGTAGATGTGATCTATATGGACTTCAGTAAGGCGTTCATCAAGGTTCCCATGGGAGTCTGATTAGCAAGGTTAGATCTCATGGAATAAAGGGAGAACTAGCCATTTGATTACAGAACTGGCTCAAAGGTAAAGGACAGAGGGTGGTGGTGGAGGGTTGCTTTTCAGACTGGAGGCCTGTTACCAGTGGAGTGCCACAAGGATCAGTGCTGGGTCCTCTACTTTTTGTCATTTACATAAATGATGTGGATGTGAGCATAAGAGGTACAGTTAGTAAGTTTGCAGATGACACCAAAATTGGAGGTGTTATGGACAGCGAAGAGGGTTACCTCTAATTACAACAGGATCTGGACCAGATGGGCCAATGGGCTGAGAAGTGGCAGATGGAGTTTAGTTCAGATAAATGCGAGGTGCTGCATTTTGGGAAAGCAAATCTTATCAGGACTTATACACTTAATGGTAAGGTCTTCAGAAGTGTTGCTGAATAAAGAGACCTTGGAGTGCAGGTTCATAGCTCCTTGAAAGTGGAGTCGCCTGTAGATAGGATAGTGAAGAATGTGCTTGGTATTCTTTCCTTTATTGATCAGAGTATTGAGAACAGGAGTTGGGAGGTCATGCTGCGGCAGTACAGGACATTGGTTAGGCCACTGTTGGAATATTGCATGCAATTCTGGTCTCCTTCCTATTGGAAAGATGTTGTGAATCTTGAAAGGGTTCAGAAAAGATTTACAAGGATGTTGCCAGGGTTGGAGGACTTGGGCTATAGGGAGAGGCTGAACAGGCTGGGGCTGTTTTCCATGGAGTGTCGGAGGCTGAGGGGTGACCTTATAGAGGTTTACAAAATTATGAGGGACATGGATAGGATAAATAGACAAAGTCTTTTCCTTGGGATCGGGGAGTCCAGAACTAGAGGGCATAGGTTTAGGGTGAGAGGGGAAAGATATAAAAGAGACCTAAGGGGCAACTTTTTCACGTAGAGGGTGGTACGTGTATAGAATGAGCTGCTAGAGGATGGTGGAGGCTGGTACAATTGCAACATTTAAGAAGCATTTGGATGGGTATATGAATAGGAAGGGTTTGGAGGGATATGGGCCGGGTGCTGGCAGGTGGGACTAAATTGGATTGGGATATCTGGTCGGCGTGGACAGGTTGGACCGAAAGGTCTGTTTCCATGCTGTTCATCTCTATGACTGTGGAAGATTAAGAAGGTTGCCCTGCTATGGAATGAGAAAAGAAAATAGTCAGCTCATCATATGATGAGAACAGGATCATGAATGTGACACCACCAAACAGACTACTCATGGATTACACTGTGATGGACTTTTCTGGATTTTGCTTTGGATCCTTTGTTAATGGTGTCCTTATGGCCATAATCTGACCTAGAGTCAAAGAGCAGAACAGTTGGAGTTACCCCTAAATTTGAGAGACTCAAAACAGCCAGAGTTGAAAAAAGCCTGCTTCAGCATTCAGATACAAGTTGGTTGACCAGCTAATTATAACATTAAAAAGCCTGCTTCCGCATTTAAGTGAAACAACAGTGCCTCTGAGAAGGGCTTATTCCGAGGCAAAGAAGAGCACTGTCTGAACAAGTTACAAGTGCAGAGACAGCCTTGGTAAGGAAATATTCAAGGATAAATAGTTCGAAGACTTTTCACAAACACATATGAAATAATGGAATTGTGTCTCGTGAAAAGCTTTGAAGGATCATTAAATTGCAACAAGTAATTAAATCTAGTCTCATTAAGGAAAAGATGTTGTTCCATTAGACAAACAGAATTAGTTAAGTATTATGCAGTCATAAAAACAGCAGCTAAAGTTATTTGGCAGAAATTAGCTGTTTCTTTGAAACTATCTATAATATTAAGAAATAGTTTCGAGTTCATGATTCCTCAAATAATAAGAGAGAGATTTACACACAAATATAACCAAAGTATAATAAAAGCATTCAGAGTAAACATTAAAGAGATGCCTGGCATATCTTGTCTCATTAGCTAAGAATGCTAACAGTAGAAGTAATTATAAAACTTTATAATAGAAATTAACATTACAACCAACATTTTTATGCGAGTAGTGATGGAATTTGATACAGATAGCAAGTGGAATACAATGAACAACAGAATTCAAGCAGTCCTTCGAGATTAGCTAATCAGGGACATGTCGAAAGGATAACAGCTAATAACTTTGGAATGCAAATTATTAGGATACATGGGAAGATCCCAAGGCCGAGTGTACATTGATTGCTAGGCATCATAAAATCTATAGCTGTACATAGGCGTGTCCATCACTGATCAGGTGTTTCACAAGATTGGTTGCATAGAGAAAGTGGGTGGGCACAGTAACCACATTGTATGTGATAATTGAAACAAAATATGTTCAAAAATATTATTGTTCTCTGTAAAAGCCAGAGTGCATCATTGACCTCTCTTCCAATCTGCGCCATAGATTGGGTTCTCACGTTGAGGCCAGATACGAGGAAGATCTCTGTGCATTAACCAGCTATTACTTGAATAAAAGTCTGCCACGTGCCTAAACCCTATCTGCCTCCTGAGTCTTTGTCCCTGTTTGAGAGTTACACTCCTACAGTTAAACCAAGTGTTTGAACTGGTTTTTGGCACTCTGTTTCTGGGAGAAGAGGATTGACTGTTGAATTAGAATGACTGTTGATGTTAAAGCATGAAGGTTTGAAACTCTCTGCCTAATGTCCCATTGTCAGCGACTGGAAGTTCAGAGAATAGAAACTAAGTTATAGTGTCTGGTAGCCATGATCGACCTCCGTACATAAAATCTTCAGAAAATCAACCATGCAACAACCACCTACGCCTGCAGAACAACACATCGTGAAGACCATGTAAATAATCTGGTCTGTTTTAGAGTCATAGAATCCTGCAGCAAGGAGTCAGGCCCTTCGGCCCAAACTGATCCACACTGACCAAAATGTCCATCCATGCTAACCCCACTAAGCGAAAGTGGGTACTGCAGATGCTAGAAATTAGAGTCAAGATTAGCGTAATGCTGGAAAGGAACAGCAGGTCAGGCAGCATGTGAGGAGCAGATTCCTACCATATCCTTCTAAACCTTTGCTATCCATGTATTCGTCCAAATATCTTTTGAATGTTGTTATTGTACCTGCATCAACCACTTTTGCAGGAAGCTCATTCCATGTGCGTACCACCCTCTATGCAAAAAGGTGCCCCTCCGGTTCTTTCTTATTCTTTCCCCTCTAATCTTAAACAGATGCCCTCTAGTCTTCAATTCCCCAACCCTGGAAAAAAGACTGAGTGCATTCACCCTATCCATGCCTCTTATGATCTTATATACCTCTATAAAGGACCCCTCAGTCTCCTAAGTTGTTAAGAAAAAAATCCGAGCTTGTCCAAACTCTTCCTCTAACTCAGACCTTTGAGTCCTGGCAGCATCCTTGTAAGGTTTTTCTGCACTCTTTCCAGTTTAATAATATCCTTTCTATGGCAAGGTGACCAAAACTGAACATAATACTCCGAGTGCAGCTTCACTAACATCTTGTACAACTGCAACATAACTTCCCAATTTCTATACGCAATGCCCTGACTGATGAAGGCCAGTGTGCCAAAAGCCTTCTTCACTGCCCTGTCCACCTAAGACTCCACTTTCAGAGAACTGTGCACCTGAACTCCAAGGTGCCTCTGTTCCACTACACTCATTAAGACCCTACCATTCATCATGAAGCTCCCACCTTGATTTGACTTTCTAAAATACAAGACCTGACACTTGTCTATATTAAACTCCATTTGCCGCTTCTCAGCTCACTTCCCCAGCTGATCAAGATCCTGCTGAAATTTCTGACAACTTATCTTACTGAGCATGATACCGCTTATTTTAGTGTCATCAGCAGAGTTACCAAACAAGTCTTATACATTCTCATCCAAATCATTGATATAAATAGAAAACAGTAATGGGCCCAGCACTGACCCCTGAGGCACTCCACTAGTCACAGGCCTCCAGTCTGACAAGCATTTTTCCACTCTTACCCTCTGCTTCCTACTATCACGCCAATTGTGTATCCAATTTGCCAGCTCGCCCTGGATTCCATGCAATCCAACCTACCATGTGGAACCTTATCAAAAGCCTTACTGAAATTGATGTAAACTAAGTCTATTGTCCTGCCCTCGTCAACTTTTCTGGTCACTTCAGCAAAGAACTCCAACATATTTGTGAGGCATGCAATGAACACAAAGCAATGCTGACTACTCATAATCAAACCTTGTCTTTCCAACTGTATGTATATCTTAACATGCAGAATTTTTTCAAGTAACTTATCTACCACAGATTACTGGCCTATAACTCTCAGGCTGTTCTTTGCAGCCCTTCTTGAATAAGGGTACAACATTCACTACCCTCCAGTCTTCCGGGATCTCACTCATGACGGAAAATATTAGCCAGGGCCCCTGCGATTTCTTTTCTAGCCTCTTGCAGTATTCTTGGATATATCTTGTCAGAACCAGGAGATTTATCCACCTTCATACATCCTAAGACCTCTTCTACTGTGATATGGACAATCCCCAAGAAATCACCGCTAATTTTCCCAAGTTCTCATGCCTTTTCCCACATGAACACAGAGGACAAATATTCATTGAAGACCTTGCCCATCTCCTGTGGTTCTGCACATACATGTCCAATATGGTTTTTGAAGGGTCTTATTCTGTCTTTGGATTCACCCTAATCTTCTCAGCCAAGGCTACCTCATGCCCTCTTTTCTCCCTCCTGATTTCCTTCTCAGTAAACTCCTCTATCCCCTATATACCTCCCTTGATCCCAGCTGCCTGTGCCACACCTCCTCCATTTTTCTGGTCAATGCCTCAATATCTCTTGTCATCCAGGGTTCACTATTTCGGCTAACCTTGCCCTTCACCCTCATAGGAACTCTCGCCATCTCACTTTTAAAGGCCTTCCACTAGCCAGAGGTCCCTTTACCTGCAAACAAACTAATCCAATAAACCCCAGCAAGCTCCTCTCTAATTTCATCATATTGTGCCTTGCCCCAATTTAGAACTTGAACCTGTGGACCAATTTTGTCGCTCTCCATAACTATTTTAAAATTAATAGAACCATAGTCACTGGTCCCAAAATGCTCCCTCACGTTCACCTCAATGACCTGTCCTGCCCTATTTCCCAAAAGTAGGTCGAGTATTACCCCTTTCCAAGCAGGGTTCTCTGCATACTGCTCGAAGAAACTTCCCTGAACACCTCTGTCCCGTCTAAAGCACCTGTGTCCTGGCAGATTAAGCTGCCAGTCTTGTCCCTATGCCAGTCTATGTTTCTGTAATGGCTGTAAAATCTCAGTCCCATGTACTTATTCACATCCTGAGTTCATTCGCCTTACCTGTGAGCCATCTTGCATTGAAATAATGTAATGTAATCCAACAGACATTCCTCATTCCCTGTCGTGTTCCAGCCTGACCTGTCTCTTTAACTTACTATTTCTGATTACTGTATCTCCTTCCAGCCTCACACTTTTCTCTACGCTGCTGAGGATCCCACTCCCCTGCTGTGCAGCACTGGCAAATCTGGTCGCCAAGATATTGGTCCCCCTCCAGTTCAGGTGTAACCTGTCCCTCTTGCACAGGTCACCTCTGTCCCAGGGAAGATCCCAATGATCTACAAATATAAATCCTTGTCCTAAGCACTAATTCTTTAGCCACAGTCATATCTGTCTATTTTTATCCTCACTAGCGCATGGTACTGGAAGAAATCTGGAGATTCCCACTGTTGTGGTCCTGGCTTTTAACTTTTCTCCTAGCCCTTCATAATCACTCCGCAAGACCTCATCTCTATTTCTACTTATGTCATTTGAGCCAGTGTGCACAATGACTTCTGGCTGCTAATTCCCTCCCTTGAGAATGATCTGCAGCCACTCTGTGACATCCTGAACCCTGGCACCTGGGAGATGACACACCATCCTGGATTCCCGTTTGCAGCCACAGAATCTCCTGTCTATCCCCCTAACTATCGAGTCTCATATCACTAAGGTGCTGTTTACCGTTACCCTTTCCTGCAGTGCCCAGAGCCGATCATAGCAGCCACTTGGCTACTGTTACTTTATTTTTTGTATCCCTTAACTGTGTTTATCTGTTTTTTATGTGAAAGTAGCTGAAAACAAAGGTTATTGGGTTTAAATCACATTTATTACTCAGACTAATTGTTTACTTTTGCTGTGTTACAGTTAATGTATTGTTAATAATTAATTATTGTGACATCTAAATCTTTCATTTCAGCTATGGACCCAGTGTCTGGAATTGATTATTCATAGAGTCTGGGATTGATGATTCAAAAAGCCCGGTTAGGAATGATTGGAGTCAATTTTAAGGGTCTTTGAAAGTTTTCATTTTACTGTGTTTGGAATACAGAGTGAGGAAGGCTGATTTGTCCTAGCTGTCTTCCTTTGTGTAATAAAAATGTTCTTCCTATCAAAATGTATCTTGGCACATTTTTCTACTTTGAATTTCATCTGCCACTTGTCTTCCCATTTTACAAATTTGTTTATATTCTACATTATTCTCCCACAATTTTAAATGCAGTATCATTTTCATATCTTTGAGAAGTGAAATGGTAAACTCTTAAAAATTAATGTCTCTTGGCTTGAATGTACAAGATACACTATATAACAGCACAAATATATATTAATGGGAATGATTTTGTAGCCATTACAGGATCATGGTTACAAGGAGGTCAAAGCTGGGAACTAAGTGTTTCAAGTATGTGACTTTGAACAGATAGGTAAAGTGGAAAGAGTGATAGGGTAGCAATGTTAGTATGGGATGGAATAAGTATGATAGCAAGAAATGATCTTGAATTGACATAGATGGAATCCATAGAGTGATGGTGAGAAATTTAAAAAGGGGAAGACAATACCATTCGGAGTAGTATATAGACCTCCTAACAGTTGCTATATGGTGAAACAGAAAATAAATCAGGATATAATGAGGAAATTTAACAAAGGCAATAAATTAATCATGGGTGACTTTAATCTACATGTTAATTGGGATAGTCAGATTGGCAAAGGTAGCAATGAGGAATATACTGTGGATCCAAGCAAGAATCAGGTTACTTTGGATCCAGTGATATGTAATGATGCAAGTTTAAAAACTGATATCAGAGGGAAAGATCCCTGAGGAAAGAGTGGCCATAACACGAGAGAATTTAACATATAGTATGTGAGGGAGGAACTTGGGTCAGAAACCACCATGCTCTTCTTAAACAAGGATAATTATAAAGTTGTGAGGGTAGAGCTTGCTGGAATGAACTGGGAATAGAATTTAGCAGCAAAAATGTTTCAGAAAAATTGGCATGATTTATGGCAAAGGTAAATCCCAGTGTGAAAGAATGATTCTATGAAGACGATAAGCCAGACAAGTTAAGGATAGCATCAAACTGAAAAGAAAAACAATACAATGCTGCAACGATTAGTAGTAAACCAGAGGATTGGGGAAGTTTTAAAATCATAAAGATGATCAAAAATTAATAAAGAGGGAAAAGTTAAATTTGCAGATTAAATATGCAAGTAACATTAAGACAGACAGCAAGAGCTTCTTTAAGTATTAAAAAGAGAGAAAGGCCGTTAGAGAACATGGCTGGCTAAAAAATAATGGGGAACCACAAAATGGCATTGGAGTTGATTAAGTACTTTGCGTCAGTCTTCACAGTTAAATAAACTAATTGCTTTCAAAAATGACAAAATATTCTAGGGGGCAAAGGAAGAGATGAAATAAATACAGTAACTATCAGCAGAGAAAGTGAGCGAGGGAAACTAATGGGGCTAAAGACCGATTGGGTGTCATCATTGGATGGATGCATCCTATGATAGTGAAGTAGATACAGGGATAGTAGGTGCATTAGGGTAATCTTCCAAGAATCCTTAGACTCTTGAAAGGTTCTACAAGATTGAAAAACTGCCAATGTAGCATCTTTATTTAAAAAGAGGAGTAAAGAAAAATCAGTTAACTTTTGGCCAGTAAGATTATCGTTTGATATTGGGAAAATGTTAGTGTCAAGCCTGTGATCAGCTATGTGCCACAAGGATCGGTGCTGGGTCCACTATTTTTTGTCATTTATATAAATGTTTTGGAGGTGAATATAGGAGATACGATTAGTAAGTTTGCAGATGACACCAAAATTGGTAGTGTAGTGGACAGCAAAAGAAATTACCCCAGAGTACAGCGTGACCCCGATCAAATGGACCAAGGATTAGCAGATGGAATTTAATCTCGGTAAACATGAGGTGCTACAATTTGGTAGGGCGAATCAGGGGAGGAATTATACACTTAATAGTAAGGTCCTAGGGAAGTTTTGCCCAACAAAGAGACCTTGGAGTGCAGATTGAAAGTGGAGTAGCAGAAAGACAGGATAGTGAAGGAAGTGTTTGGTACACATGCCTTTATTGATCAGCGCACTGAGTATAAGAATTGGGAGGTCATATTGCAGCTGTACAGAACATTGATTAGGCCACTTTTGGAATACTACATTAAATTCTGGTCTCCCTGCTATAGGACAAATGTTATTTACACTTGAAAGTGTTCAGAAAAGATTTACATGGATGTTGCCAGGATTGGAGTGTTTGAGCTATATGGAGAGGCTGAATAGGCTGGGGTTAATATCTCTGGAGTGTAGTGGTTTACAAATCTTGAGGGGCACGGATAGGGTGAATAGATAAGGTATTTCCCCAGGAGTGCAAAACTAGAGAGCATAGGTATAAGGTGAGAGGGGTAAGATTTAAGAGGGACCAAAAGGGCAACTTTTTCATGGAGAGTGTGGTGCATGTAAGGAAAGAGCTGCCAGAGGAATTGGTAGAGGCCAGTACAACGACAACATTTAAAAGGCATCTGAATGGATACGTGAATAGGAAAGGTTTAGTAAGATATAGGCCAAGTGCTGGCACATTGAATTAGATTAATTTAGAATATCTGGTCAACAAGGATGAGTTGGACCAAAGAATCTGTTTTTGGGTTGTACAAGTTTAGAGTTCTGAGGAAGGGTCACTCTACCAGAAAGGTTAACTCTAATTTCTCTCCAAAGATGCTGCCAGACCTGCTGAGCTTTTCCAGCAATTTCTATTTCTTGTAGTTGTGGGTATATTCATTGAGCTGGGAAGTTGATTTGCAGATGTTTCGTCCCCTGTCTAAGTGACATTTTCAGTGCTTTGGAGCCTCCAGTGAAGTGCTGTTGTCCTGCGTCTTCTGGAAGTTATTTGGTCCCGGTTGTTTGTTGTAGTGGCCAGTATGTTGGGTCTAGGTCTATATGCTTGTTGATGGAATCCATGGATGAATGTGTGGGGCTATGAGAGACAGCTGGTCATGGCGCTTCGTGGCTAGTTGAAGTTTGTGGATGCAGATTGCTAGTTGTCTGCCTGTTTGTCCTATAAAGTGTTATGTGCAGTTTTTGCATGGGAACTTGTAAATTATGTTAGTCTTGCACACTCTGGGTCTTTTGCCCTGGTCAATTGTCGTCTAAGCGTGGATGTCAATTTAAGGGCTGTCGTGAATCCCACTAGTTGGAGAAGTCTGGCTGTCAGTTTTATAGACAGAAGATAGAATCCCTACATTTTTTATGTAAGGTAGCATGGCCAGTGAGTTAGGTCGTAGCACGTCCTTGTCGCGTTGTTTGTCTGTTAGGCAGCTGTGGAAGAAGTTGAGCGGATATCCGTTCTTGGTAAATACTCTTAGAGGTCTTCTTATTCTTCCCTTCGTAGGTTGGGTGTGCTGCAGTGTGTTGTAGCCTTTTTGAACAGGGGCTTAATGCAGTTTCTCTTGCGTGTGTGCGGGTGGTTGCTGTAGTAACAATTTCTGTTTTTGGTTCTGATATCCAGCATCTGCAATTCTTTGGTATTTTTGGGTTTTTTTTTACAATCTAAGATCTTGGTTATTGCTATAAATCAGGAAGAGCAAAGGTCCCAACACTGACCACTACAAACAATCATCCAGCCTAGAAACCTCAATTGCTTGTCACTTATCCAATTTAGTATCAACACTGATATTGTTCTTTTTATCCCATGGGTTCTAATTTTGCAAGTCTGTTCTATGGCACTTTATTACATGCTTCCAGGAAATTTGTGTACACCACATCAAATGTATCACCTTCAATGATCCACTCTGTAACGTTTTCAAAAAACTCAAGTTAGGAAAATGTACTTTGCCTTCAAGAAATTCTGCATTTTCTAGAACTCAACCATCAGTAAAGTTAAACTGACAGACCTGCAGTTGCTGTGCTTAACTTGAACATGTCCAACACGTACAACTCTCAGTGGTCTGAAACTACTCTTGAGTCTATAGAAAATTGGACAATTATTGCCAGTACTCTGTAGTTTCCACTCTCACGTCCCTTAGCTTCGCTGGATGACTCTTACCTAGTTTAAGGTGCCTTATCAAGCTTAAGTGGAGACAATGTAACCAATATCTCCAACCGAATTTCACTCACTTTACATGAATTATATCCTATGAACAGGATAGCATCTTTTTCAAAAGTAATTCTTTTACTTAAAATCCCCTTTATTGGGCAGAACCTTCTAAGCGATAAATAGTGGTGGGGAGTGAACTTAATTAAGTCGTATGTTGATGGTCATTTTGGAGTCATAGCCCCTACAGCTTACCATATCTTTGCCAACCAACAAATACCAAACTGTAGAGTTTGCATGTTCTCTCTGTATCTGTATAGGTTTCCTCTAGGTGCTCTGGTTTCCTGCCAAAGTCTAAAGATGTGCAGGTTAGGTATATTGGCTATGCTAAATTGCCCAGTGTCCAGGAATGTGCAGGCCAGGTAGATTAGCGATGGTAAAAGTGGAGCAATGGGGATAGGATGGAGTGATGGGTCTGGGTGGGATGTTCTTTGGAGTTTCAGTGTAACTGCTATACCGTATCATATTAATGCCATACTATACTAATACCTTCCTGACTTTGCCTGAATTAAGTTCTGGATGGGAAAGTCTATCTTCCACCTTTCCATTTTGCCATGATTTGAGGCCCATAATTCATCAATCAAGAATCATTTAAGGGCCTCATCTCACTGGTTGCAAGCATTTCAGTTCCAGCTGGGACAAGAAAGATTTGGCCTACTTGTTGGCTTAACCAGCGCAGGTACAGGCTTTAGGTTTGGCTGGAACTTGCTTCTATACAAGTGCCTCCAACTCCACGTGAACCCACCCCCATCATACAAACTTGTGTTTTCTGTAGGCAACTGTCCATTTGTCCATCCTAGGAGTATGGGGTGGCAAAGTATTGCACTTGGCCTCTGCTGTGGCATCACCAAATTCTGTAGTTTTCAAGTTTTTGATGTCCAGCAGCTCTCCTTTCTTTTCTTTTGTGCATCCAGAAGTGCTCATAAACATAACTGGACCTTTTTCTGATTTCCAATTGATTAATTTAAACACAAAACCCATTAAGAGCAATGCAGACCACTAAAGGTAAGGGACAGGGAGGCAGAGAGAGACAGGATTAATCAAACTATATTTTGAAGGGGAGGTAAAGTACTCTAACCCCTCAGTTGCCCACCTCTCTCTAAAGGCATTGGCAGAAACCACATGCCCCCTCTCCAAGGATGTCGGGTTCAAACATAACCACAGAAGTGGAACAGACACTCGGCTACCATGACTCCTTCTACTTCTCCTACCTCCAGGCCCTAATCTCAGCAGACACCCTGTAACAATCATTAAGCTATTTAACTGCTCGAAGATCTACATAACCTTTCAATCTTCAAAATCTGCATGTTTCCCTCCTGAAAACTCATTCATGGGCTTAGTCAAAACATGGGAAGATCTGGGTCTCAGGTGTCAGTCATCCCAACACCACTTTTGCTACTATTTTTACAAGTCAGCCTGTAGAAGATTGTCGCATTCCTTTTTATACTGGTTGCCAGTCTCTTCTCATTCACTCCATTTATTGCTTTATTTATTTTTTCATTTCCCCTCCAAACCTTCTATTTTCAGTCTGATTCTTTGCTGTAGACCAAGGGATCTTGGTGTACAAGTCCATAGATCCCTGGTAAAGAAGACTTACAGGATGCTTACCTTCATTAGCTGGAATACAGAAGTAAAAAAGTCTTGTTACAGCTTTATAAAACATTGGTTAGGCCACTGTGTGCAGTTCTGGAAGAATGTGATTGCACTGGAGAAGGTACAGAGGAGACTCACCCAGGATGTTGTCTTGGATGGAAAGTCTCAGTTATGAGGAGATACTGGATATGTTCGGTTTGTTTCCATAGAGGCAGCTGAGGTATACAAAATTATGAGAGGTAATGGCAATGTAGATCATGAGAATTTTTTCCCCATGGCACAGCTGTCTAAGATACATAAATTTAAGGCAAGTAGCAAGTGATATAAGGGGATCTGAGGGAAAGATTTTTCACCGAGTAGGTGGTAGAAAAATGGAACGCACTGCCTGAGAGGACAGTGGAGGGAGTTACTCTTGCAACATCTGGGTAAGCATTTAAACTGCCACTGCATAGTAAGTTATGGACCAAGCAAATGCGATCTATGCAGTTTACGGTTTGTTGATGAGCACAGACATGTTTTTTGACAAGCGTTGGGGGGGGGTGAAGTGGGGAGCATGGGAGGGGAGCACACGCTGCATGAATCTGACTACAGTTGGTTCTGATATAACATGACAGTTCCGTTCTCATGTAATCTTGCATAGTAAGAATAGCAATAGCCGTGCCTTTTAAATTATTGGGGTCGGAATCACATTACAGCTAATACAGGTAAGGAAAGCTTGCATTCTACAAGCAATGTTTGTAATGCTTCATTGATGAAATGCGCATTATAGCAGAACGACTTGTATCTATGTACAATCCAGATGACATTTGAGGCTTTTTTTCTTCATCTTAACCTCTATTTTCTTTTTCATCCAGAAAGCTCATTTTGTTGGCAATGCATTTTCCTTCCATTGATATATCTTGTGACTATGCCTTGTCTCTTCTTTCAAGGTTCATTCTTCAGTCACAACTTTCCTGTCAACTCTTAACTCTATCTGGGCCAGCAATGTACCTGGCCCAGATAGACCAAAGCATGTGAAAATCTGCTTTCCTCCAAATTAATCATTCTGGACTCCTTTTTGTCCTTTTCCATAAGGAACCTAAGCCCTTTGATACAATGATCACTATCCCCTAAACATTGCCGTCTGACATTTGGTCCACTTGGCTCATCTCATTCCCACAATCCAAGTCTAGCAGTTCTTCCTTTCTCATTGGGCTGGAAACACACTGGAAATGAACATTTTCCTGAACACACTCTATGAACTCTCCCTCTACCACTTCCACCACGTACTCCTTCCCCACCCCCAAGCAGTTACTGTCACAGTTTATATTCAAATGATATAACTTATAATGCATGCACATCTCCGTAATTGCCTTCCAAATTTTCTCATTAGTTGGTCATTAACTAATTGCACTTCTCTTCCATTTGCTAGCTCTAGCCAATAGGTCCTGCTCTTGGCCTCTCCACAACATCTTCTCTGTCTCTCTCTCTTCAGCACGGCAATATTCTGCTTCATCAATACCACCTTTTCTCTGTTTTCCTATTCTGAACATCTTGTATCCAGAGATATTTAGCACCCAAACCTGAACTTCTGTGTAAAAAGCCTTGGTGAGACTATACTTGGAGAATTGTGTACCCATTTGGTCTTCGTATCTCACAAAAGACATTGATTATGTTTTGATCCCAATTGATGACAATACTGGACAACTCAGATCATTAACTAGAACCTGCCTTGACAGACCATAGTCTTACTTTTACTATTTGTTTAAATTACTGGTCAGTCACTGAGCAAGGGCTGCTTTTAAGAAAAAAAGCAAGAAGATTTATTATTAACAAAAAAAAATGTTTCACACTACGTAAGAAACAAAAATGAAACAATCTTATTACAAAGATCAGAAATAAAGATTTAATCCTTCTTTCCTCAAAAACAACCTCACAGTTACTCAAACGTTAGTAGAGGGTCATAAAATCTCTACCTTTAAAGTTCTTTGGCATGGTTGTAATTGATTTTTAGAGCTTTCTTTTACTGATATCTAAACACGTTTACAGCAAACGTGGATTTTTCATACTCTCAGCTTCCAGCAGTTTTCTGAATCTAGTTTTCTTTGAAACCACTCAGGACTTTTAACCTAGTCCTTAAGTTTTCAATTTTGCTAAACCTACAGCATTTTTCTGCTCCGGATGAACTTTTCATTTATTTCATTCTGGGTTGTTCTGCCCTCATGTGTCACAAAAAAACCTGTTGCCAGGCAAGTTTTATTCTTTTTCTACCCTTGCTTCTAATCCGCTGAATTGTTCACTTCAACAGTTTTGATTTAGATGCATGCAAAGAAAGCTTCAGACAACCTGTTACCATTCACAGAACTCAAATAAAGCTAAAAGATTATCAGAACCACGGACAGGGCGGAAGGAAAGCAGCTGGTCCCCTTCGTTTAATGGTCAATAATGAACTGGCATAATTTTAAGACGAAGGCCTGGAGGTTTTGGGGGATTTGAAGAAATCATTTTTAATCCAGAAGATTATGGGAATCTGGAATTCACTTTAAAGTCTGGTTGAAGATTTGTAGCTTGGGTGTCCGTTGTTGTGGTTCTGTTCGCCGAGCTGGAAGTTTTTGCTGCAAACGTTTCGTTCCCTGGCTAGGGAACATCATCAGTGCTATTGGAGCCTCCTGTGAAGCGCTGCTTTGATGTTTCTTCCGGTATTTATAGTGGTTTGTTCTTGCCGCTTCCGGGTGTCAGTTTCAGCTGTAGTAGTTTGTATGTGGGGTCCAGGTCGACGTGTCTGTTGATGGATGTTCTTGCCGCTTCCGGGTGTCAGTTTCAGCTGTAGTGGTTTGTATATGGGGTCCAGGTCCAAGTGTCTGTTAATGGAGTTTGTGGATGAATGCCATGCCTCTAGGAATTCCCTGGCTGTTCTCTGTCTGGCTTGTCCTATGATGGTAGTGTTTTCCCAGTCAAATTCATGTCCCTGGTTGTCTGAGTGTATGGCTACTAGGGATAGCTGGTCGTGTTGTTTTGTGGCTAGCTGATGTTCATGGATGCGGATTGTTAGCTGTCTTCCTGTTTGTCCTATATAGTGTTTTGTGCAGTCCTTGCATGGTATTTTGTAAACTACGTTAGTTTGGCTCGTGCTGGCTATTGGGTCCTTTGTTCTAGTGAGTTGTTGTCTGAGTGTGGAAGTTGGCTTGTGTGCTGTTATGAGTCCTAAGGGTCGCAGTAGTCTGGCTGTCAGTTCTGAGACGCTCCTGACGTATGGTAGAGTGGCTAGTCCTTTTGGTTGTGGCATGTCCTCGTTCCGTGGTCTATCTCTTAGGCATCTGGTGATAAAGTTGCGTGGGTATCCGTTTTTGGCGAATACCTTGTATAGGTGTTCCTCTTCCTCTTTTCGCAGTTCTGGTGTACTGCAGTGTGTTGTGGCTCTTTTGAATAGTGTCCTGATGCAGCTTCGTTTGTGTGTGTTGGGGTGGTTACTTTCATAGTTTAGGACTTGGTCTGTGTGTGTTGGTTTCCTGTGTACCCTTGTGGTGAATTCTCCGTTGGGTGTTCTCTCTACTAACACGTCTAGGAATGGGAGTTGGCTATCCTTTTCCTCTTCTCTCGTGAATCGTATTCCTGTGAGTGTGATGTTGATGATTCGGTGTGTTTTTTCTATTTCTGTGTTTTTGATGATTACAAAGGTGTCATCGACGTATCTGATCCAGAGTTTGGGTTGGATTTGTGGTAGGGCTGTATGTTCTAACCTTTGCATAACTGCCTCTGCTATGAGTCCCGAGATTGGTGATCCCATGGGTGTTCCATTGTTTTGTTCGTATATCTGATTGTTGAATGTAAAGTGTGTGGTGAGGCACAGGTCTAGTAGTTTAAGTATGCCGTCCTTGTTGATAGGTTCGACCTCCTGTGTTCTGTTATGTATGTCCAGTAGGTTGGCTATTGTTTCTCTGGCTAGGGTTTTGTCAATTGATGTGAACAGTGCCGTCACGTCGAATGATACCATGGTTTTTTCTTTGTCTATGTGTGTATTCCTGATGATGTCCAAGAATTCCTGTGTTGATTGTATGGAGTGTTTGGATCCGCTGACTAGGTGTTTCAGTTTTTGTTGTAGTTCTTTGGCCAGTTTGTATGCTGGTGTCCCTGGTAGTGATACTATGGGTCTGAGTGGGATGTCTGGTTTGTGTACTTTGGAATTCACTGCTTTCACAGGGGGTAGTAAAGGTGTGAAATCTCACAACCTTGTGTAAAGTACGTGGATAAACACTTGAACTCACAGAATTACTACAATGTGGAAATAGGACATTCAGTCCATTGGGTCCACTCTGATCCTCTGAAGACCTTCCCACTTAGACACAACCCCCTACCCCATTCCTGTAACCCTGCATTTCTCATTGCTAATCCACTTACACATCCCTGAACACCACGAGCAATTTAGTATGGTCAATCTACCTAACATGCACATCTTTGGACCGTGGAAGGAAACAAAGCACCCAGAGGAAACCCACACAGTCATGGGGAGAATATGTGAGCTCCACAGACAGTCACCCAAGGAATCAAACCCACATCTCTGACACTGTGAGGTAGCAGTGCTGGCCACTGAGCCACCGTTCTCTCCACAGAGGTAATCACTGGTTTCCTCATTTCCCCTCCCCCCCCCCACCTTACTTCAGTTCCAACCTTCCAGCTCAGCACAGTCCTCATGACCTGCCCTATCTGCTAATCTCCATTCCCACCTATCAGCTCCACCCTCCTCTCTGACCTATCACCTCCATCCCACCCCCATTCATCTATTATACTCTTTGCTACCTTTTCCCCAGCCCCACCCCATCCCCCACTTATCTCTCCACCCTGGAGGCTCCCTGCCTCCATTCCTGATGAAGGGCTTTTGCCTGAAATGTCATTTTCCTGCTCCTAGCATGCTGCCTGACCTGCTGTGCTTTTCCAGCACCACTCTGACCTAAACTCTGGTTTCCAGCATCTGCGGGCCTCACTTATGCCTAATATCATCACAGTCCAACTCTCCCCTTAGAGAGATGACTGGTCGTGGTCTAACCGTAGGGTGATTACACTCTGAGCAAGGGCTGAGGTTGAGCAGGTCGGACCTTCATGGTGACCTCAGCTGGAGTGGGAATTGAACTTGTGCTGTTGATGTTATTCTGTATCACAAACCAGTCACCCAGCCAATCCAGCTAACCAACTCACATTTTAATGTCGCATCATTCAAGGCTATGGGCTAAGAGCTAGAAAGTAGGATGAGTATAGATAAGTCACAATGGGCCAAAGGGCTTCTTCTGTACTGTATTGAAGAGCATCCCAGCCCCCACACCCACAACCCAATCCCTGTAATCCTGAATTTCCCATGGATAACCTACACATCCCTAGACACTATGGCTGATCTACCTAACCTGTATATCTTTGGACTCTGGGTGGAAAACCACGCAGACATGGGGAGAATGTGTAAACTCTACACAGACAATTACCTGAGGGTATTATTGAACTCAAATTCCTGGTGGCTGTGAGACCATAGTGCTACGTACTGAACCATTCCTTATTTATGTTTAATGGACAATAGACAGGCCAGAGGCGAGTCTGCAATGTGCAGAGGTTGAGCTTCAAAGAAGGTTGCCTAGATGGAGGCGCGTGGTAAGGAGGGCATGAGACCATGGCAGCTGGAAAGTGTCTAGAAGGGACTGTTTTGCTCTAAAATCTCTCCCCAACAGCTGTAGACTACATCTTTGGCTTTTCACCTTCCTCCTGAAGAATATTCTGTCATTGCTCTCTGACATCCTCAACTCTGGTACCAGGAAGACAACATACCATCCCGGCGTAACATTGATAGCCACAGAAAAGCCTGTCTATACACATAACTACTCAATTCTCTCTTACTATTGCTCTGCCTTTCTTCTTCCTCCTCTCTTGTATAGTTGGACTGCTCATGGTTCCAAACATTTGGCTCTGACTGCTTTTCTTTTAAAAATGGAAAACCAATTTGTGAGATTGATTGAAGGGACTCCTGCACAACTTGCCTGTTTCTTTTCAACTGCTGGTGATTACCCATTCCTTTACACCCATAGAACACAGAAACATAGAACATAGAAAAATACAGCGCAGTACAGGCCCTTTGGCCCTCGGTGTTGCGCCGCTCCAAGCCCACCCAACCTACACTAGCCCACTTTCCTCCATATGCCTATCCAATGCCCGTTTAAATGCTCATAAAGAGGGAGAGTCCACCACTGCTACTGGCAGGGCATTCCATGAACTCACGACTCGCTGAGTAAAGAATCTACCCCTAACATCAGTCCTATACCTACCATTCCTTAATTTAAAGCTATGCCCCTTCGTAATAGCTGACTCCATACGTGGAAAAAGGTTCTCATGGTCAACCCTATCTAAACCCCTAATCATCTTGTACACCTCTATCAAGTCACCCCGAAACCTTCTTTTCTCCAATGAAAACAGCCCCAAGTACCTCAGCCTTTCCTCATACGATCTTCCTACCATACCAGGCAACATCCTGGTAAACCTCCTCTGCACCCATTCCAGTGCCTCCACATCCTTCCTATAGTATGGCGACCAAAACTACACACAATACTCCAGACGCGGCCGCACCAGAGTCTTATACAACTGCAACATGGCCTCAGGACTCTGGAACTCGATTCCTCTGCCAATAAAAGGCAGTACGTCATATGCCTTCTTCACAGCACTATTTACCTGGGTGGCAACTTTCAGAGATCTGTATACATGGATACCAAGATCCCTCTGCTCATCCACACTACCAAGTATCCGACCATTACCCCAGTATTCCATCTTCTTGTTACTCTTACCAAAGTGAATCACTTCACATTTAGCTACATTGAACTCCATTTGCCACCTTTCTGCCCAACTCTGCAGCTTATCTATATCCCGCTGTAACCTGCCACATCCTTCCTCACTGTCAACAACTCCACCGACTTTCATATCATCTGCAAACTTGCTCACCCAACCTTCTAGCCCCTCCTCCAGGTCATTTATAAAAATGACAAACAGCAAAGGTCCCAAAACAGATCCTTGCGGAACACCGCTAGTAACTGCACTCCAAGATGAATCTTTACCATCAACTACTACTCTCTGTCTTCTTCCAGCCAGCCAATTCCTAATCCAAACCTCTAACGCACCCTCAATGCCATACCTCCGTATTTTTTGCAGTAGCCTACCATGGGGGACCTTATCAAACGCCTTACTAAAATCTATATACACCACATCTACCGCTTTACCCTCGTCCACCTCCTTAGTCACCTTCTCAAAGAATTCAATAAGGTTTGTGAGGCACGACCTGCCCTTCACAAAACCATGCTGACTATCCTTGATCACATTATTCCTGTCCAGATGTTCATGAATCCTATCCCTTACAATTCTTTCTAAGACTTTGCCCACAACAGAAGTGAGTCTCACTGGCCTATAGTTACTAGGTTTATCCCTACTCCCCTTCTTGAACAAGGGAACCACATTTGCTATCCTCCGGTCTTCTGGCACTTTTCCTGCAGACAACGAGGACATAAAAATCAAGGCCAATGGCTCTGCAATCTCCTCCCTTGCTTCCCAGAGGATCCTAGGATAAATGCCATCAGGCCCAGGAGACGTATCTATTTTCACCCTTTCCAGAATTTCCAACACCTCTTCCCTACATATCTAAAAGCCATCCATTCTAATTAATTGTGACTCAATATTCACATCGGCAACAATGTCCTGTTCCTGAGTGAGTACTGACGAAAAGTATTCATTCAGTGTCTCTCCAATCTCTTCAGCCTCCACACGCAACTTCCCACTACTATCCTTGACTGGACCTATTCCTACCCTAGTCATTCTTTTATTCCTGACATACTTACAGAAAGCCTTTGGGTGTTCCCTAATCCTACCAACCAAGGACTTTTCATGTCCTCTCCTTGCTGCTCTTAGCTCTCTCTTTAGATCCTTCCTGGCTACCTTATAACTCTCAATCGCCCCAATTGAACCTTCACGCCTCATCTTTACATAGGCCGCCCTCTTCCCTTTAACAAGGGATTCCAATTCCTTATTAAACCACGGCTCCCTCACACGATCCTCTCCTCCCTGCCTGACAAGTACATACTTATCAAGGACACTCAATAGGTGCTCTTTGAACAAGCTCCACATATCGATTGTGCCTTTCCCTTGAGGCCTACTTTTCCAAGCCATGCATCCTAAGTCATGCCTCACGGCATCATAATTTCCCTGCCCCCAGCTATAACTCTTGCCCTGCAGTGCACACTTATCCCTCTTCATCACTAGAGTAAAAGTCACCGAATTGTGGTCACTGCCCCCAATTCCTCCCCCCCCCTCCCCAAACTCCAATTCTAACATTTGGCCTGGTTCGTTACCCAGAACCAAATCCAGTATGGCCTCACCTCTTGTTGGCCTGTCTACATATTGTGTCAGGAAACCCTCCTGCACACATTGGACAAACACCGACCCATCTAACGTACTCAAGCTATAGCTTTCCCAGTCAATATCTGGAAAGTTAAAGAACCCCATGAAGGGCTCTGGCCTGAAACATTGAATTTCCTGTTCCTTGGATGCTGCTTGACCTGCTGTGCTTTAACCAGCAACACATTTTCAGCTCTGATCTCCAGCATCTGCAGACTTCACTTTTTACCCCATAACAACCACCCTATTACTTTCACTCTTCTCCTGAATCATCCTCGCAATCCTTTCTTCTACGTCTCTAGGACTATTAGGAGGCCTGTAGAAAACTCCTAACAGGGTGACCTCACCTTTCCTATTTCTAAGCTCAGCCCAAACTACCTCAGATGGCGAGTCTTCATCCATCGTCCTGTCCACCACTGTAATACTATCCCTGACAAGCAATGCCACACCTTCCCCTCTTTTACCCCTACCTCTGACCCTACTAAAACATTTAAACCCTGGAACCTGCAACAGCCATTCCTGTCCCTGTTCTACCCATGTCTCCGTAATAGCCATAATATCGAAATCCCAAATACTAACCCACGCTGCAAGTTCACCTACCTTATTTCGTATACTTCTCGCACTGAAGTATACACACTTCAAGCCACATTCCTGTTTAAAGGCACCCTCCTTCGAGATTGATGCCATGTCCCTACACTCAAGGACCTGCACCCTAAAGCTACAGTCCAGGTTCCCATGCCTCTGCAGAGTTAGTTTAAACCCCCCAAACCCTAACCTGCAGTACGACCACCTCTTTAAACGTGCTATCCACATTATTTGCAGCTGTACAGATACACCACTATCTTCACTTGCCGCTCAAATTTTGAAATCAAAGCTCAAGTTTTTAGAGCTAGAAGAACTTGCACATATGGCTGTGTAGGATGCTGGTGGGGTCCATGACAAGTCATATATTCCAGGAGAAAGTGAGGACTGCAGATGCTGGAGAGTCAGAGTTGAAAAGGGTGGCGCTGGAAAAGCAGAGCAGGTCAGGCAGCATCCGAGAAGCAAGAGAGTTGACGTTTTGGGCATAAGCCCTTCATTAGGAAAACCTGGTCGACATGCTATTTTGTAAAGTTAAATTTGCTCAGTCTGCTTTACATGAATACTTAACAGTTTCTGAATTAATTTGTCTTAAATTTACTCCACTGATGTTATCTCTTCTCAATTTCATTTCTGCTTTGACGTACTTATAATTGCATATTATTACTATTATCTTTTCAGATAATCAAATAATACTTTCCTAATTTTCAGATATTTAGAAACAGTCCCTAATCGTTGTTTGCACCAGCCAATGAATTCACTGATAGCCTGTAATGACACTCTAAATTTTCTACTGCCTCCCTCTCCTCCATTGAGTGCAGATGAGTGTGAGTAGCTGAATGAGGAGAGCACTGTGTCGGAGTCCCAAATGAGGGTGTGTGTGATCATACAGTACAGAAGAGGTCCTTCAGTGATGGGTTAGAGTCAAATTTGTACCACCAAAACTGCACTAAAACTATGCCACTCCCATGAGAAAGATGGAATAATTAGGGATAGTCAGCATGGTTTTAAGCAGGAGACGACTTGTCTCACAAACCTGATTGCTATTTTTGGCAGTGGATGTTGTTCATATGGACTTTAGCAAGGCCTTTGACAAGGTCTGTTATGGTAGACTGATCCAAAAGATTAGGTTGCATGGAATCCACGGTGAGTTGGCAAGTTAGATACAAAATTGGCTTAGCCATAGAAGACAGAGGAGGAGTGTTTTTCTAACTGGAGGTCTGTGACCAGTGGTCATAGAATCATTCAGCATAGAAACAGACCCTTCGGTCCAACTCATCCATGCAAACCAAAGTTTTCCAAACAAAACTAGTCCCATTTGCCTGCATTTGACCGCATCCTTCTAAACCTTTCCTGTTTGTGTACCTATCCAAATGTCATTAAAATGTTGTAACTGTACCTGCATCTATCACTTCCAATGGCAGTTCATTCCAAATATGAACCTCCTGTGAGAAAGAAAAATGTCCCTCAAGTCCCGTTTAAATATTTCTCCTCTCACCTTAAAAATATGCCCATTTGTTTTGAACTTCCAACCTTAGGGCATGGTGGCTCAGTGGTTATTACTGCTGCCTCACAGCGCCAGGGACCCGGGTTCAATTCCCGCCTCAGGCAATTATCTGTGTGGAGTTTGCACATTCTCCCTGTGTCTGCGTGGGTTTCCTCCGGGTGCTCTGTTTCCTCCCAAAGTCCAAATATGTGCAGGTTAGGTGAATTGGCCATGCTAAATTGCCTGTATTGTAAGGTGTAGGGGAATGGATCTGGGTTGGTTGCTCTTCAGAGGGTCGTTGTGGACTTGTTGGGTTGAAGGGCCTGTTTCCATAGTGTAGGGAATCTAATATAATTTCATCTCACCTAACCCCCTCATAATTTTATCCTTCAACCTCCTATGTTCCAGTGAAAAAGGTTTCAGCCTATCCAGCCTCTCCTCATAATTCAAACCCTTCAGTTTGATCAATATTCTAGCAAATCGTTTTGTAACCCTTTCCAATTTAATAATAACTTTCTTATAAATGGGTGACCAGAACGGTAAACAGTACTCTAAAAGTGGCCTCACCACCATCCTGTAAAATCTCAATATTGTGTCCCAACTCCTACACTCAACAGTCTGACCAATGAAGGCAATCATGCTAAATGCCTTCTTAACCAACCTAGACAAGCAGGAAGCTGGAAGAACACAGCAGGAGGTGGAGAAGTCAATATTTTGGGTATAACCCTTCTTCAGGACTTGGGGTGGGGGTGAGCAGAGCTGCAGATAAATGCTGCATGGGGGATGGTTGTGGGTGTGGAGAGAGGCAGAGTGGGACCACTCTCTCCACACCCAAAACTCTCCCCCATCTGCCTCCCCCTTTATCTCCCCTCACTTTCACCTCCAGTCCTGAAGAAGTGTTATACCAAAAACACTGACTTCTCCACCTCTTGATGTTGCCTGGCCTACTGTGTTCTTCCAGCATCCTGCTTGTCTGCAG
Source organism: Hemiscyllium ocellatum (assembly GCF_020745735.1). Classification (NCBI taxonomy): domain Eukaryota; kingdom Metazoa; phylum Chordata; class Chondrichthyes; order Orectolobiformes; family Hemiscylliidae; genus Hemiscyllium; species Hemiscyllium ocellatum. Next base: position 5,560,714 of record NC_083415.1, on the reverse strand, counting down.
TTTTTGATTCTTCTTAACCAACCTATTTGTGACTCAACTTTCAAATTACTATACACCTGAGAAGCGGCAGATGGAGTTTAATTTGGAGAAATTTGAGGTCCTGCATTTTAGTAACATAAACAAAGGCAAGGATAGGGTCTTGGGTAGTGTGTCAAACAGGAGTCAGTACTGGGATCTGTTTGTAATTTATACTGGTGAATTAAATGTAATTATCAGCAGTCTGATCAGTAAGTTTGCAGATGCCACAACATTTAGAGGTGTATAGTATGGAAAGACATTAAAGAATGAATAAATATAGAGGTAGAGAAATGATGCATTTTGAGAGGTCAAATGCAAAAGGGAAGTATACTGTAAATGGTCAGACTTTTGGAGCATTGATATATAAGAGGGAGCTCGAGTCCCATCCATAGCTCCCTGAAAGTGACATCACAAGTGGATAAGGTGGGAAAGAGCCATACAGCATGCTTGCCTTCATCAGTTGGAGCACTGAGTATATAAACTGGTATGTCTTGTTGTGACTGTATAAGACTTTGTTCAAGCTGCATTTGGAGTACTGTGCACAGTTCGAGTTGCTGCACTATAGGAAGTGGAGACTTTCGACAGGCTGCAGTAGAGTTTTACCAGGATGTTGCCTGGATATTGCCCAAGATTTATAGTGGAAAATGAGGAAATAGCCAAGATGTTGAACAGTATTGTGTGTCAGTCTTCATGGCAGAAGACACAAATAACATGCCAATAATTAATAATGAGGAGGCTATGGCAGCTGAGGACTGAGAAACAATCATTATCACTGAAGAGGTAGTGTTGGGCAAACTGATGTGGCTAAAGGTAGACAGGTCTTCTGGTCTTAATGGAATCCATTCCAGGGTACTACAAAAGATGGTAAGGGAAGTAGCAAATGTGCTCTGGCAATTTACCAAAATTTGCTGGACACTGGAACGGTTCCAGCAGACTGAAAAACAGCAAAAGTTATGCTACTGTTTAAAAAAAGGCAGGTAATTGTGGCCCATTCACTCAAATTCTGTAGGGGGAGAGTGTTTAAATCTATACTCAAGAAAGAAATAGAGAGACACCTGGATAGAAGCTGTCTGATCAGGTAGAATGGGTTCATGAAAAGCAGCTCATGTTTAACGAATTTACTGGAATTCTTTAAGGATATTACAAGCGTGGTGGACAACTAGGACCAGCAGATGCGGTGCATCTGGATTTTCAGAAGGCATTCAAACAGGTGCCACACAAAATGCTTCTGCATAAGAAAAGGGTGTTACAGGTGTTGTTCTAGCATGGATAGAAAATTGATGAACAAACAGACAGCGAACAGTGGTGATAAGTGGGTGTTTTTCAGGTTGGCGATCAGTGTGCCTCAAGGATCAATATTGGAACCATACCTGGTTACAAGTTACACAGCTGATTTAGAGTTTGGAACAAAGTCTAGTGTGTCAAAGTTCACAGATGACACTAAAATGAGTGGTAAAGTGTGCAGAGCACATGGAAAGTCTGCAGAGGAATATAGATAGTGAGCAGGCAAGGGTCTGACAGATCAAGTACAGTGTTGGTAAATGTGAGATAATCCATTTTGGTAGGAATAGCAAGATGAAAAATTTCAGCATAATTTGTGCGTGAATCACAAATATTGGATTGCAGGTGCAGCAGGTAATTAAGAAAACAAATGGAATACTGTCCTTCATTGCAACAGGGATGGAGTTTAAAAAACACGGAGGTTATGCTGCAGCTGTGAGGCCACACCGAAGGTACTATGTACAGTTTTGGTCTCCTTACTTGAGAAACAATGTACGGCACTGGAGGGGATGTAGAGGTTGTTTATGAGGTTGCTTCCGGAGTTGAAAGGGTTGGCTTAGGAGGAGAGATTGAGTAGACTGGGACTATCCCTTTGGAATTTAGATGAATGAAAGGGGATTTTATAAGACATATGAAATTATTAACAGAGGCTGTTTCCACTGGCAGGTGAAACTAGAACAAGGGGGCATTGCCTAAAAATAGGAGGTTACAGATTTAGGACTGAGTTGGAGAGGATCGTCTTTTCCAAAAGGGTTATGAATCTGGAATTTCCTGCCCAGTGAAGCAGTTAAGGTTACCTGTTGAGTGTTTCTAAAGCAAAGGTGGGCTTTTGAACAGTAAAAGAATTAAGGGTTATGGTGAGCAGGTGGCTAAGTGGAGCTTGTCCTGCTCCTATTTATTATGTTCTTAATGGAGTGTATTTGATATAAGGAAAGGTTGGAAAAACTTGAGCTGTTTTTGCTAAAGCATTGGAAGCTGAAGGACAACCTGATCAATGTATATAAAATTATGAGCAGCATGGATAGGGTGGGTAGTTGGATTCTCTTTCCTCAGGTGGAAATGTCAAATACTAAAGGGCATAGGTTTAAAGGTGAGCGAGGGAAAGTTTAAAGATGCGTGAGGTAAACTTTTTACACAGAGGGTGCCTGAACGTGCTGCCACGGGATGGTAGAAGCAAATATGATAGCAAAGTTTAAGAAGCACATGAACGAGAATAGAGGGATATGCAACATGCATTAGCAGATCGGATTAGTTTAGAATAGCATCATGGTTGGCACAGACATGGCGGGCTGAAGGGCCTGTTCCTCTGCTGTACTGTTCCATGAAGCATTAACAATTTTCTTTCCACAGATGCTGATCTTCTCCTGCAATTTCCATTTTTGTGTATTTCAGATCTCCAGCACTCTTAATTCTTTGTTTTATTTGTATTATCCCTAGACTTCTGTGAACTTCCTTATATTCTTACAGTAATACAACCCTTCGACCCAAACAGGTTCATGCTGACCATGGCGCCCATTCAGCTAATTCCAATTGCCCAGATTTGGTCCATATCTCTTCCCATCCATGTACCTACCCAAATGTTTTCTTAAACATTGCTATTGTTCCTACCTCAGCTACTTTCTCTGGCAGCACATTCATATATGCAACACATATGTTCCTCAGTTTTTCTTAAATCTTTCCCTTCTCACCTTAAACTTATGCCTTATAGTTTTCAATTCCCCATATCTGGAAAAAGAAAATAAACATTCATCCTATCTATGCCCCTCATGATTTTATACAGCTCAATGAGGTCACCTCTCATTCTCCTACATTCCAAGGAATAAAGTCCTACCCTGGCCAACCTCTCCCTAGAACTCAGGTCTACTAGTCCTGGCAAGATACTCATAAATTTTCTTCACACTCTTTCCAGTTTAACTATGTCTTTCTTATAACGAGGTGACCAAAACTGTACACAATACTCCAAGTGTGCCCTCATTAAGGACTTACACAAGTATACCAATAATGTCCCAACTCAGGTATTCAATGCCTCATTGACGAAGGCCAGCACGCCAAATGCCTTCTTCATTACCCTATCTACTTGTGACACCGCTTTCAAACAACTGTGTACACGCACTCCTAAGTTCCTCTGTTCCGCAGCACTCTTCATGACCTTACAATTTACTGCGTAAGTCCTACCTTGGTTTGACCTTCCAAAGTGCAACGCCTCACACTTATCTGTATTGAATGGTGTTTGCCCATCCTCAGCCTATTTCCCCAACTGAGCAAGATCCCTCTGTAATTTTTGATTATCTTCCTCATTATCAATGATATCTCCTAATTTTGTATCATCCGCAAACTTACTAATCATGCCTGTACATTCACATTCAGATCATTTATGTAAATAACAAAGGACCTATCACTGACCCCTGTGGCAACCACCAGTCACAGGTCTCCAATCCGAGAAATAATCCTCAACCATCAGCCTCTCCTTCCTACCATCAAGCCAATTTTGAATCCAATTAGGTAGCTCTCCCTGGATCCCATCTGACCAAACTTTCAGGACTAGCCTGTCATGTGAGACTTTCTCAAAGGCCTTACTAAAGTCTACATAGACAACACCTTCTGACTTACTTTCACCTATCCTCTTGGTTACCTCTTTGAAAAACGTTACACATTTGTTAGCCATGACTTCCTGTGCACAAATCCACGTTGACTATCCCTAATCAGACTTTGATTATACAAATGTTGGTTAATTCTGTCCCTCAGTATCCTCTCCAACAATTTGCCTACCACTGATGTAAGGCTCACTGTCCTGTAGTTCACTGCTTGCCTTTGCTTTCTTTCTTAAACAACGGAACAACAGTAGCCACTCTCCAGTCTTCAGGAACCAGTGGCTAAAGATGAAGCAAAAATCTCTGCAAGGGCCTCTGCAATTTCGTTCCTAGCCTCTCACAACATCCGAGGATGGACTTGATCAGGCCCAGGGGATTGATCCACCTTAATGCACTTTACAGCTGCAAAGAGATCCTCTCTGGTAAACACTGAGAAGAAATATTCATTAAAAGTATCCCCCATCTCCTGCAGCTGCACATGCAGACAGCCATGCTGATCTTTAAGGGGACCTTTTATCTCCCTAGCCACCTTTTTACTTTTAATATAGTTGTGGTTCTGTTCGCCGAGCTGGGAGATTTTGTTGCAAACGTTTCGTCCCCTTTCTAGGTGACATCCTCAGTGCTTGGGAGCCTCCTGTGAAGGGCTTCACAGGAGGCTCCCAAGCACTGAGGATGTCACCTAGAAAGGGGATGAAACGTTTGCAACAAAAACTCCCAACTCGGCGAACAGAACCACAACAACGAGCACCCGAGCTACAAATCTTCTCACAAACTTTTAACTTTTAATATAGCTATAGAACCTCTTGGGATTGTCTTTAACCATATCTGCCAGATCTCATACCCTTTTTGCTCTCCTGATTTTCCTCTTATAGAACATATAAATGTACAGCACAGAACAGGCACTCCAGCCCTCAACGTCGTGCCGAGGATTATTCCCAATCTAAAATCAAATAATCTAAGCTATGCACCCCTCAATTCGCTGCAATTCAAGTGCATGTCCAGCAGTTGCTAAAATGTCCTTAATGACTGCTGCCACCACCACTGCTGGCAACGCATTTGATGCACTCACAACTCTCTCACCTCTGACATCTCCATTAAACCTTGCTCCTAATATCTTAAAACTATGACTCCTCGTGCCAGTCAATCCTGCCCTCGGGAAAGGTTTGTGGCTATTGACTCTATCCATGCCTCTCTCATTACTTTGTATACTTCGATCAAGTCACTTCCTTCTCTCCAGAGAGATATCTGAGCTTAGTCCACCTCTCTTTGTAAGACAAGCCCTCAAGTCCAGGCAGCATCCTGGTAAACCTTCTTTGCACCCTCTCCAAAGCCTCCGTATAGGGCGACCAGAACTGGACACAATATTCCAAGTATGGTCTCAGCAGGGTCTTGTAGAGCCAAAACAAAATCTTGCGGCTCTGAAACTCGATCCCCCTGTTAATGAAAGCCAAAACACCATATGCTTTCTTAACAACCCTATTCACTCGGGTGGCAAATTTGAGGGATCTATGCACTTGAACACCAAGATCCCTCTGTTTCTGCACACTGCCAAGAATCCTGTCTTTAATCCTATATTCAGCATTCAAGTTTGACCTTCCAAAATGCATCACTTTGCATTTACCAAAGTTAAACTCCATCTGCCATATCTCAGCCCAGCTCTATGTCATACTACAGCCTGCAACAACCCTCGATATATCAACGGCACCTTCAACCTTTGTGTCATCAGCAAATTTACTAACCCACCCCTCAATCTCCTTATCCAAGTCATTTATAAAAATCACATGAGCAGAGGTCCAAGTATAAAGCCTTGCAGGACATCACTCACCACTGACCTCCAGGCAGAATACTTGCCATCTACAACAACTCTCTGCCTTCTGTCAGCCAACCAATTCTGAATCCAGACAGCCAAATCTCCCTGTATCCCATACCTTCTGACTTTATGAATGAGCCTACCACGGGGAACCTTATCAAATGCCTTGCTGAAGTCCATATATACCACATCCATTGCTCGACCTTCATTGAGCTTTCTTGTCACCTCCTCAAAGAACTCAATAAGATTTGTGAGGCATAACCTGCTCCTCACAAAACCATGCTGGCTGCCTTTAATCATGCATGTTTTTCCAAATAGTCATAAATCCCATCCCTCAGAATGCTTTCAAAAACCTTGCTGACCACAGATGGAAGACTGACTGGTCTGTAATTGCCAAGGATTTCCCTATTCCCCTTCTTGAAAAGAAGAGCAACATTCGCTTTCCTCCAATCCTCTGGTATGACTCCTGTGGAGAGTGAGGAAGCAAATATCTTCGCCAGCGGCTTAGCAACCTCCTTTCTCGCTTCCCGGTGCAACCTAGGAGAAATCTGGTCTGGTCCTGGGGACTTCTCAATCTTAATGTTTGCCAAAATTTCCAACACATCAACTTCATTAATCTTGATCTCTTCAAGTCTGTTTCCCAGCTCCTCAAAGTTCTCATTCACAACAAGGTCCCTTTTCTTAGTGAAAATCGAAGCAAAAAAACTCACATAGGGTTTCCCCTATCTCCTCAGACTCCATGCACAAGTTCCCTATGCTATCCCTGACCAGCCCTACCTTCTCCCTGGTCATTCTCTTATTTCTCACGTATGAGTAAAGTGTCTTTGGGTTCTCCCTAAACCATCTTGCCAAGCTGTTTTCGCACCGCCTCCTGGCTCTCCTCAGTACATTTCTGAGCTCCTTTCTAGTAAGCCTGTAATCCTCTAATGTTGTGCTAGATCCTTGCTTCCTCCACCTTAAGTAAGCTAAGTGTGTGGAAGCACTCCTATGTGTGCCTATACTTTTTGTAGTCATCTAGAGACCTGCCATTCATAGAATCCCTAGTTTGCCAACAGGCCATTCACCACTGAGTCCACACTGACCCTCTGAAGAGCATTCCACCCTGACCTATCCCTGTAACCCTGCATTTCCTATGAATAATCTACCTAGCCTGCACATCCCTAGATACTACGGGCAATTTAGCACAGTCAATTCACCTAATGTCTTGTTACTGCTTCCAAAATGCAACATCTCATACATATCAGGATTAAGTTCTATCTTGAACTGATCTGTGTATCTGACCAATCTGTTTACATCCTAAGTTCTTCTTCCCTACTGTCAACCATCCAGCTAATCTTTGTGTCATCCAGAAACTTCCTCATCATTGCCACCACATTCTCATCCAAGTCATTTATGTATATCATGAACAATATTGTACCCAGTACCGATCCTTGTGGTATGTTACTTGCACTAGCCTCCAGTCACATAAACCCTGTTTTATCACTGAGCCAATTTTGGATCCAACTTTCCCGGATTTCTTCTTTTACCTTCTTTATCCATTTCCCATGAGGGGCCTTGTCAAAGGCCTTGCTGGAATCCATATAAACTACATCAGCTTCTCAATCCTCATAAACACTCTCGGTCACCTCCTTGAAAAATTCAACCAGATGTTAGGCATCATCTTCCTCTGACAAAGACAAAGGGCTCAGTGGTTAGCACTACTGCCTCACAGTGCCAGAAACCTGGGTTCAATTCCAGTTCTGTGTCCACTGTCTGTATGGAGTTTGCACATACTGTCTATGTGGGTCTCTTCCAGGTGCTCTGGTTTCCTTCCATAGTCCAAAAATGTGCAGGTTAGGTGGATTGGCCATGGGGGATGCAGGCTTACAGAGACAGGGCAGGGTATAAGTGGGATACTGTTTGGAGAGCCGTTGTGGACTCGATGGGTTGAATGGCCTACTTTTACACTGCTTTTCTAATGGGAGATTAATTCTGTCCTTCAGTAGTCCTTCTTCAATAGTTTCCCTACAACTGATGTGATGATCTGTAATTCCCTGATTTATCTTTATCACCAATCTTGAGAAGTGGGGCCGCATTAGTTGTTCCCTGTAGCCAACTGAGAAATTAAAAACTTGAATCAACGCCCCTGTGATTCCCTCCCTCATCTGTCCATGTAGCCTGGGATAAATGTGTACAATTCTGGATGCTATCTCCAAGTCACAGGTCAGGATGTGTGTGGGCACTATCTCGGAGTCTCGCGTAATTTATACTGGCTGTGATTTATACTCTCTGCTTGGTGCTGCTTCCACACAGGTCCAGCACTGTCCAAATTCCACATGAAGGACTATCCATTATTGTTTCCATCAACCACCACTTTCCTTCTTATCCCCCCCACATCCATTCCCAAACCAAAAGCGGCTTCTTGTGCCATGGTCAGTTAGCTTATCTATTCTGCAGCCTTCACCCTCATTCTAACAAGGTGAAAGGATTTCAAACCTATTGAACAGCTATATGTTTTATGTACTTGAGATTTACGCCTTCCATAAGAAATAAGAGCAAGAGTAGACTATTCAGCCCCTCAAGCCTGCTCGGCTATTTAATATGATGATAGTGGATCTCATCTTGGCTTCAGGTTTATTTTCCATCTGTTCTCCATAACTCTTCAACCTATCACTAATTAAAAAGCTATCTATCATCTCCTTAAATTTATTTAATGTCCCAAAATCCACCGCTCTCTTTGAATCTCAGAATCCCTACAGTGTGGAAGCAGGCCATTCGCCCATCAAGTCTACCCTGACCCTCCAAACAGCATCCCATCCAGACCCACCCCATTCCTGTAACCCTGCATTTTCCATGGCTAACTCACCTAACCTGCACTTCCCTGAACACTATGGGCAATTTAGCATGGGTAAATCACTTAACGTGCACCTAACATGTTCCTGTGGGGAGTAACCGGAGAACCTGGAGTAAACCCACTCAGACACGGGGAGAAAATGCAAACTCCACACAAACAGTTGTCCAAGATGGAATCAAACCTAGTCCCTGGCGTTGTGAGGCAGCAATGCTAACCTGTGTCTGCGTGGGTTTCCTACCACAATTCAAAGATGTGCAGGTTAGGTGGATTGGCCAAGCTAAATTGTCTGTAGTGTTAGGTGCATTAGTCAGGGGTAAATATGGAGTAGGGGAACGGGTCTTGGTTACTCTCAGAGGGTTGGTGTGAACTTGTTGGGCCGAAGGGCCTGTTTCCATAATGTAGGTAATCTAATATTGATATAGAGACTCTGCAATTTCTGTGAAATTGTTAGGTCTACACTCTTTCCCCAACTCAGCCCCCACACTCGGCACCTTCCTTTGCCGCTGTAAGAAGTGCAAAACCTGCGCCCTCACGTCCAAAGGATGATTCCAAATTCGGCACAGATTTAGATTAGATTCCCTACAGTGTAGAAACAGGCCTTCAGCCCAACAAGTCCACACCGACCCTCCGAAGAGTAACCCACCCAGATCCATTTCCCTCTGACTAATGCACCTAACACTAGGGGCAATTTAGCATGGCCAATTCACCTGACCTGCACATCTTTGGACTGTGGGAGGAAGCCGGAGCACCCGGAGGCAACCCACACAGACACGGGGAGAATGTGCAAACTCCACACAGAGTCACCCATGGCTGGGATTGAACCTGGGACCCTGGCGCTGTGAGGCAGCAGTGCTAACCACTGAGCCACCGAGCCACCCCACTTGAGCATTCTCAAATCTCATTTACTGCGTCCATCGCTCTCGATGTGGTCTCCTTTACTTAGGAGAGATCGAGCACAATTTCATGGAACGTTTCAGGGAACCTCTCCTAATTCCTTCAGGAGGTAAAAGAGCAAACTTTGGGACCTTGACCAAGATCTTGTATTGTCGCTAGCCACTGGAGAGGTGCCAGAGGACTGGCGAGTAGCTAATGTTGCTCCTCGGTTCAAGAAGGGAAATAGAGATAATCCAGGGAACCATAGACCGGTAAGTCTCATAGTGGTGTTTGGAAAGCTACTGAAAACAATACTTAGGGGTAGGATTTATGCGCATTTGAAAAAGCATGGTAAAATTAGAGAGTCAGCAGGCTTTGTGCAGAGCAGGTCATGTCATTCAAACTGAATTGAATTTTTTGAGGCAGTGATGAAGATGATTTATGAGGGTAGAGCAGTGGGTGTTGTTTAAGTGCATTTTAATAAGGCCTTCAACAAGGGCCCTCATGGTATGGTCATCCAAAAGATTAAGATGCATGGGATCCATGGTGACTTGGCAACTTGGATTCAGAATTGGCTTGTCCATATAAGGCTGAGGAAAATGGTAGAAGGGTGTTTTTTAGGCTGGAGGTCACTGACTAGTGGTGTTCTGCATGGATCTGTACTGGGACTCCTGTTGTTTGTGATATACATGAAAATGTAGATGGGTGGGTTAATTAGTTTGTAGACAATACAAAGATTGGTTGAGATGTGAATAGTGTAGAAGATTGTCAAAAATGCAGCAGGATGTAGATCAGCTGCAGATATGGGTGGAGAAATGGCTGATGGATTGTAAAGTGGGCAAATGTGAGGTCCTGCACTTTGTGAAATCAAACATTAAGGAAAAATATACAGTTAAAGGCAAGACTCTGAACAGCATTGATTTACAGAGGGATTGAATTATATTCCCTACAGTGTGAAACAAGCCCTTCAGTCCAACAAGTCCACACCGATCCTCTGAAGAGTAACCCACCCAGACCCATTTCTCTCTGACTAACACACCTAACCTATGGGCAATTTAGCATGGCCAATTCACCTAACCTGCACTTTGTTGGACTGTGGGAGGAAACCCACACAGACATAGGGAGAATGTGCAAACTCCACACGAACCCAAGGCTGGGACCCTGGTGCTGTGAGGCAGCAGTGCTAACCATTGAGCCACTGTGCTGTCCTTGGGGTTCAAGTCCATAGCTTGGCAAAAGTGGCCGTGTAGTATGACAGAGTTGTAAAAAAAGTGTATGGCATGCTTGCTTTTATTGGTTGGGGAATTGAGTACAAGTCAGGATGTCATGTTACAGATTTGTAAGATTTTGATCAGGCTGCACTTAGAGTATTGCGTTCAATTCTGGTTGCCACATTACAGGATGTGAAGGCTTTGGAGAGGATGCAGAAGAGGTTTACCAGGATGCTGCTTGGATTAGATGGAATGAGCTATAAGGAGTGACTTGAGTTTTTGTTTTCTCTAGAGCAGTGGAGGCTGATGGGAGACTCGACTGTAGTGTATAAAGTTATGAATTTTCATCAATAGAGTTGACAGTCAGAAACTTTTTCTCAGAGCTTAAATGTCTAATACTAAGAGGCAGTTAAGATGAGAGAGGGCAAGTTCAATGGAGATATGAGAGGCAAGTTTTTTTTTACAGCAAGTGTTAGATGTCTGGAATGCGCTCTTGGGGTAGTGGTGGAGTCAGACACTATAGGAGCATTTAAGGGACTTTTAGATAAGCATGAGTATGTAAAAAATGGACGGATATGGACTATTGGCAGGCAGAAGGGATTAGTTTAACTTGGCTTCATAATCGACACACATCGTGGGCCAAAGGGCCCATTCTGTGCTATACTGTTCTATGTTCTTAGTGTGAAAGAAATGATGACATACATTAAGACAGGCTAAAATTAAGCAGGCTGTGATTTTCATCTTACCTTTTCCTGAGCTTTCAGCTAAGTTTTGTTTCTTTTGTCTGGTGTAAGCCACTAATTTGGGTTTAATCTTTCTGTTAGATTCTCGTAGCCAACTTACATCGGTTTTGCCATCTGTATCGGTATCAGTGAAGAAGTATTTTTTCTTTCTACATCTTAAAGCCTAAGAAGAACAACAGTTATTTTATAACAAAAATAATCTACTACAGGATTCTTATTTTATGCCAATTACTTTTTCAGTAATAAGCATGGAAATAATGGCAAACGCATCCAAGTTTCGTTGCAGATTACTAATATTTGTCACAGCACAGCAAAATAGATAACAGTTATAATCAAATCTTTGAAACATTTTAGAATTATCCTGTAATTTTCAAATTATTATTATTTGCAAAATTTATGGCTCACCCTTTAATATAGTTGAACATAGATTTACTGCATATCAATAATAACATTGCTCTTTTTTATTCATTCACAGGATGGATCATCGCTGGTATTAATTGCCCAAAGGGCTGTTAACAGTCAACCACATTGCTGTGGGTCTGGAGTTGCATGTAGACCAGACCAGGTAAGGATGGCAGCTTCCTTCCCTATAGGACATTAGGGAACCAGATGGGCTTTTCCTGACAAGTGACAATGGATTCATGATAATCATTAGACTCTGAATTCCAGACTTTTATTGAATTCGAAGTCCACTTTCTCCCATGGCAGGATTTGAACCCAGAACATCATCTGGGTTACTGGACTAAGTCCAGTG
>NC_083415.1:4941100-4943600 GCF_020745735.1 Hemiscyllium ocellatum | reverse complement strand
CCCTATCCTGGTCTCTCTCTCCCTCTCTCTGTCTTTCTCTCTGTCTCCTGGGTTCTCTATCCCAGTCTCTCTCTCTCTCTCTCTCTCCCTGGGCTTCACTCTCCCGGTCTCTCTCTCTCTCTTTCTCTCTCTCTCTCTCTCTCTCTCCCCTTGTTCCCTATCCCATTCTCTCTCTCTCTCTCTCTCACCCAGTTCCCTATCCCAGTCTCTCTCTCTCACTCCCCGGGTTCCATATCCAGGTCTCTCTCTCTCTCTCACTCTCCCCGCAGGTTCCCTATCCCGGTCTCTCTCTCTCTTCGGGTTCCATATCCCAGTCTCTCACTCTCTCTCTCTCTCTCTCCCTCTCTCTCTCTCTCACCCTGGGTTCTCCATCCCGGTCTCTCTCTCTCTCCCTGGGTTCCCTATCACGGTCTCTCTCTCTCTCTCTCTCTCTCTCCGGGTTCCACATCCTGGTCTCTTTCTCTGTCTCCCTCTCGCTCCCGGATTCCCTATCCCGGTCTCTATCTCTCTCCCCGCGTTCCCTATCCCGATCTCTCTCTCTCTCCCCGGATTCCGTATCCTGATGTCTCTCTCTCTCCCCGGGTTCCCTATCCCGGTCTCTCTCTCTCTCCCCCTGGGTTCCCTATCCCAGTCTCCCTCTCTCTCTCTCTCTCTCTCTCTCTTAACCCCTGGTTCCCCGATTCCCTATCCCGATCTCTCCCTCTCTCTCTCTCTCTCTCTCTGTCTCCTGGGTTCTCTATCCCAGTCTCTCTCTCTTTCTCTCTCTCTCTGACTCACACCTTGTTCGCTATCCCAGTCTCTCTCTCTCTCTCTCTCACTCTCCCCACAGGTTCCCTATCCCGGTCTCTGTCTCTTCGGGTTCCATATCCCAGTCTCTCATTCTTTCTTTCCTGGGTTCCCTTTTCCGGTCACTCTCTCTCTCCCCGGGTTCCGTATCCCAGTCTCTCTCTCTCACACTCTATCTCTCTGGGTTCAATATCCCGGACTCTCTCTCTCCCTCTCCCCGGGTTCCCTATCCTGCTCTCTCTCTCCCTCTCTCTCTCTCTCTGTCTCTCTCTCTCCCCGGGTTCCCTATCCCGCTCTCTCTCTCGCTCCCCCCGGGTTCTCTATTCCGCTCCCTCTATCTCTCTCTCTGTCTCTCCCTCTCTCCCCAGGTTCCATATCCCGGTCTCTCTCTCTCTCTCTCTCTCTTAATCCCCGGTTCCCCGATTCCGTATCCTGATCTCTCTCTCTCTCTCTCTCTCTCTCTCTCTCCCGGGTTCCCAATCCAGGTCTCTCTCTCTCACTCCCCTCTGGGTTCTCCATCCCGGTCCCTCTCGCTCTCTCACCCCCTGGGTTCCCTATCCCGGTCTCTCTCCCCCGGGTTCCCAATCCCAGTCTCTCTCTCTCTCTCTCCCCCCAGGTTCCCTATCCTGGTCTCTCTCTCTCTCTCTCACCCAGTTCCTTATCCCAGTCTCTCTCTCTCACTCCCTGGGTTCCATATCCCGGTCTCTCTCCCCCGGGTTCCCAATCCCAGTCTCTCTCTCTCTCTCTCTCTCTCCCCCCAGGTTCCCTATCCTGGTCTCTCTCTCTCTCTCTCACCCAGTTCCTTATCCCAGTCTCTCTCTCTCACTCCCTGGGTTCCATATCCAGGTCTCTCTCTCTCTCTCACTCTCCCCGCAGGTTCCCTATCCCGGTCTCTCTCTCTCTTCTGGTTCCATATCCCAGTCTCTCACTCTCTCTCTCCCTCTCCCTCTCTCTCTCTCTCTCTCACCCTGGGTTCCCTATCACGGTCCCTCCCTCTCTCTCTCTCTCTCTCCCTGGGTTCCCTATCACGGTCCCTCTCTCTCTCTCTCTCTCTCTCTCTCTCCCTCCCTGGGTTCCCTATCCCGGTCTCTCTCTCCCTCTCTCTCTCTCCCGCGTTCCCTATCACGGTCTCTCTCTCTCTCTCTCTCTCTCCGGGTTCCCTATCCTGGTCTCTCTCTCTCTCTGTTTCTCTCTCTCTCTCTGTCCGGGTTCCACATCCTGGTCTCTTTCTCTGTCTCCCTCTCGCTCCCGGATTCCCTATCCGGGTCTCTTTCTCTCTCTCCCACGAGTTCCCTTTTCCTGGTCACTGTCTCTCTCTGTCTCTCTCCCTCTCTCCTCGGGTTCCCTATCCCGATCTCTCTTGCTCTCTCTCTCTCTCTCTCTCTCTCGGGGTTCCCTATCCCGATCTCTCTCTCTCTCCCCGGGTTCCCTATCCCAATCTCTCTCTCTCTCCCCGGATTCCGTATCCTGATGTCTCTCTCTCTCTCCCCGGGTTCCCTGTCCCGGTCACTCTCTCTCTCTCTCCGGGTTCCCTGTCCCGGTCTCTCTCTCTCGCCCCGGGTTCCATATCCAGGTCTTTCTCTCTCTCTCCCTGGGTTCCCTATCCCAGTCTCTCTCTCTCCCTCTCTCTCTCTCTCTCTCTTAACCCCTGGTTCTCCGATTCCCTATCCCGATCTCTCCCTCTCTCTCTCTCTCCCGGGTTCCCTATCCTGGT
>NC_083415.1:4937230-4938400 GCF_020745735.1 Hemiscyllium ocellatum | reverse complement strand
TCCCTCTCTCTCTCTCCCTGGTTCCCTATCACGGTCCCTCTCTCTCTCTCTCTCTCTCTCCGGGTTCCACATCCTGGTCACTCTCTCTCTCTCTCTCTCCCTCTCTCCTCAGGTTCCCTATCCCGATCACCCTCTCTCTCTCACTCTCCCCCCGGGTTCCCTATCCCGATCTCTCTCTCTCTCCCCAGGTTCCCTGTCCCAGTCTCTCTCTTTCCCTCACTCCAGGTTCCCTGTTCCGGTCTCTCCCTCTCTCCCCAGGTTCCATATCCCGGTCTCTCTCTCTCTCTCTCTCTCTCTCCCTGGGTTCTCTATCCCAGTCTCTCACTCTCTCTTTTCCTGGGTTCCCTATCCCGGTCTCTGTCTCTCCCTCTCTCTCTGTCTCTCTCTCTCTCTCTCTCTCTCTCCGGGTTCCCTATCCCGGTATCTCTCTCTCTCTCTCTCTCTCCCCCCCCCGGGGTCTCTATTCCGGTCCCTCTATCTCTCTCTCTCTGTGTCTCCCCCTCTCTCCCCTGGTTCCATATCCTGGTCTCTCTCTCTCTCTCTCTCCCCCCTGGGTTCCCTATCCCGATTTCCCTCTCTCTCTCCACCAGGGTTCCCTATTCCGATCTCTCTATCTCTCTCTCTCTCTCTCTCACCCAGTTCCTTATCCCAGTCTCTCTCTCTCACTCCCCGGGTTCCATATCCATGTCTCTCTCTCTCTCACTGTCCCCGCAGGTTCCCTATCCCGGTTTCTCTCTCTCTTCAGGTTCCATATCCCAGTCCCTCACTCTATCTCTCTCTCTCTCACTCTCCCGGGTTCCCTATCACGGTCCCTCTCTCTCTCTCTCTCTCTCTCTCTCTCTCTCTCCCCCACCGGGTTCCCTATCCCGGTCTCTCTCTCCCGGGTTCCCTATCCTGGTCACTCTCTCTCTCTCTCTCTCCCTGGTTTCCCTATCCCGATCTGCCTTTCTCTCTCACTCTCTCTGTCCCTCTCTCCCCGGGTTCCCTATCCCAGTCTCTCTCTCTCTCTCTCTCTCTCTCACTCTCTCTCTCTCTCTCTCTCTCCCTGGGTTGCCTATCCCAGTCTCTCTCTCTCTCTCTCTCTCTCTCTCTGTCTCTCTCTCTCTCCCCCCGGTTCCCTATCCCAGTCTCTCTCTCTCTCACTTCCCGCGTTCCGTATTCCAGTCTCTC
>NC_083415.1:4932230-4934730 GCF_020745735.1 Hemiscyllium ocellatum | reverse complement strand
CTATCCCGATCTCTCCCCCTCTCTCTCTCTGGGTTCTCCATCCCGGTCCCTCTCGCCCGTTCGCCCCCTGGGTTCCCTATCCCAGTCTCTCTCTCTCTCTCTCTCCCGGGTTCCCTATCCCGGTCTCTCTCTCTCTCTCTCCATGTTCCCTATCCTGCTCTATCTCTCTCTCTCTCTCTGTTTCCTGGGTTCTCTATCCCAGCATCTCTCTCTCTCTCCCTGGGCATCCCTCTCCCGCTCTCTCTCTCTCTCTGTGTCTCTCCCTCTCTCCCCTGGTTCCATATCCCGGTCTCTCTCTCTCTCTCCCCCAGGGTTCCCTAACCCATTCTCTCTCTCTCTCTCTCTCTCTCTCACACCCAGTTCCTTATCCCAGTCGGTTCCCTATCTCTCTCTCCCCCAGGCTTCCCTATCCCAGTCTCTTTCTCTCTCTCTCTCTCTCCCTGGGTTCCCTATCCCGGTCTCTCTCTCCCTCTCTCTCACTCCCGGGTTCCCTATCACGGTCTCTCTCTCTCTCTCTCTCTCTCTCACCCAGTTCCTTATCCCAGTCTCTCTCTCTTACTCCCCGGGTTCCCTGTTCCGGTCTCTCTCTCTCTCTCTCTCTGGGTTCCACATCCTGGTCTCTCTCTCTCTCTCTCTCCCCCTCTCTCCTCGGGTTCCCTATCCCGATCTCCCTCTATCTCTCACTCTCTCCCTGGGTTCCCTATTCCGATCTCTCTCTCTCACTCTCTCCCCGGGTTCCCTATCCCGATCTCTCTCTCTCTCCCCAGGTTCCCTGTCCCAGTC
Organism: Hemiscyllium ocellatum; assembly: GCF_020745735.1. Taxonomy (NCBI): domain Eukaryota; kingdom Metazoa; phylum Chordata; class Chondrichthyes; order Orectolobiformes; family Hemiscylliidae; genus Hemiscyllium; species Hemiscyllium ocellatum. The sequence goes on along the minus strand of NC_083415.1, from coordinate 4,933,947 downwards.
TCTCTCTCTCTCTCTCTCACTCCGGGTTCCCTATTCCGGTCTCTCTCTCTCTCTCACTCTCTCTCCCTCTCTCCCCAGGTTCCCTATCCCAGTCTCTCTCTCTCTCTCTCTCTCTCTCTCCGGGTTCCCTAACCCGATCTCTCTCTCTCTCCCTGGGTTCCCTATCCCAGTCTCTCTCTCTCTCTCTCTCTCTTTTTCTCTCTCTCTCTCACCCTGGGTTCCCTATCCCGGTCTGTCTCTCTCTCTCTCTCTCTGGGTACCCTATTACGGTCTCTCTCTCTCTCTCTCTCTCCCTGGGTTCCCTATCCCAGTCTCTCTCTCTCTCTCTCTCTCCCCGGGTTCCCTATCCCGGTATCTCTCTCTCTCTCTCTCCCCCCCTGGGTTCTCTATTCCGGTCCCTCTATCTCTCTCTCTCTCTGTGTCTCCCCCTCTCTCCCCTGGTTCCATATCCTGGTCTCTCTCTCTCTCCCCCAGGGTTCCCTATTCCGATCTCTCTATCTCTCTCTCTCTCACTCTCTCCCCGGGTTCCCTATCCCGATCTCTCTCTCTCTCCCCCGAGTTCCCAATCCCAGTCTCTCTCTCTCTCTCTCCCCCTGGGCTTCACTCACCCATTCTCTCTCTCTCTCTCTCTCTCTCTCTCTCTCTCACCCAGTTCCTTATCCCAGTCTCTCTCTCTCACTCCCCGGGTTCCATATCCAGGTCTCTCTCTCTCTCTCTCTCTCTCCCTGCAGGTTCCCTATCCCGGTTTCTCTCTCTCTTCAGGTTCCATATCCCAGTCCCTCACTCTCTCTCTCTCTCTCTCTCTCTCCCGGGTTCCCTATCCCGGTCTCTCTCTCCCTCTCTCACTCTCCCGGGTTCCCTATCACGGTCCCTCTCTCTCTCTCTCTCTCTCTCTCCCCCCCCGGGTTCCCTATCCTGGTCTCTCTCTCTCTCTCTCTCTGGTTTCCCTATCCCGATCTGCCTTTCTCTCTCACTCTCTCTGTCCCTCTCTCCCCGGGTTCCCTATCCCAGTCTCTCTCTCTCTCTCTCTCTCTCACTCTCTCTCTCTCTCTCTCTCTCTCTCCCTGGGCTTGCCTATCCCAGTCTCTCTCTCTCTCTCTCTCTCTCTCTGTGTCTCTCTCTCTCTCCCCCCGGTTCCCTATCCCAGTCTCTCTCTCTCTCACTTCCCGCGTTCCGTATTCCGGTCTCTCTCTCTCTCCCTGGGTTCCCTAACCCGATCTCTCTCTCTCTCCCTGGGTTCCCTATCCCAGTCTCTCTCTCTCTCTTTTTCTCTCTCTCTCTCACCCTGGGTTCCCTATCCCGGTCTCTCTTTCTCTCTCTCCCTCTCTCTCTCTCAAGCCATGGTTCCCCGATTCCCTATCCCGATCGCTCTCTCTCTCTCTCTCCCCTCTGGGTTCCCTATCCCGGTCTCTCTCTTCCTCTCTCTCTCTCTCTCTCTCTCCGGCTTCCACATCCTGGTCTCTTTCTCTCTCCCGGGTTCCCTATCCTGGTCTCTCTAGCCCTCTTTCTCTCTCCTTGGTTCCCTATCACGGTCCCTCTCTCTCTCTCTCTCTCTCCCTCTCTCCGGGTTCCCTATCCTGGTCTCTCTCTCCCTCTCTCTCTCTCTCTCTCCCGCGTTCCCTATCACGGTCCCTCTCTCTCTCTCTCCCTGGGTTCCCTATCCCGGTCTCTCTCTCCCTCTCTCTCTCTCCCTGGTTCCCTATCACGGTCCCTCTCT
>NC_083415.1:4924730-4927230 GCF_020745735.1 Hemiscyllium ocellatum | reverse complement strand
CCCTATACCAGTCTCTCTCTCTCTCTCTCTCACTCTCCCCGCAGGTTCCCTATCCCGGTTTCTCTCTCTCCCTGGGTTCCCTATCCTGATCTCTCTCTCTCTCTCACCCAGTTCCTTATTCCAGTTGGTTCCCTATCTCTCTCTCCCCCCGGGTTCCCTATCCCAGTCTCTCTCTCTCTCTCTCCCTGGTTTCCCTATCCCGATCTGCCTCTCTCTCTCACAGGGTTCCCTATTCCGATCTCTCTCACTCTCTCTCTCTCTTAACCTCCGGTTCCCCGATTCCCTATCCCGGTCTCTCTCTCTCTCTCCCGGGTTCCCTATCCCGGTCTCTCTCTCTCTCTCTCTCCATGTTCCTTATCCTGCTCTCTCTCTCTCTCTCTCTCTCTGATTCCTGGGTTCTCTATCCCAGCATCTCTCTCTCTCTCCCTGGGCATCCCTCTCCTGCTCTCTCTCTCTCTCTCTCTCTGACTCACACCTTGTTCGCTATCCCAGTCTCTCTCTCTCTCACTCTCCCCGCAGGTTCCCTATCCCGGTCTCTCTCTCTCCCCCGGGTTCCCTATCCCGGTCTCTCTCTCTCTCTCCCCCGGGTTCCCTATCCCGGTCTCTCTCTCTCTCTCCCCCGGGTTCCCTATCCCGGTCTCTCTCTCTCCCGGGTTCCCTATCCCGGTCTCCCTCTCTCTCTCCCCCGGGTTCCCTATCCCGGTCTCCCTCTCTCTCTCCCCCGGGTTCCCTATCCCGGTCTCCCTCTCTCTCTCTCCCCCGGGTTCCCTATCCCGGTCTCCCTCTCTCTCTCCCCCGGGTTCCCTATCCCGGTCTCCCTCTCTCTCTCTCTCCCCCGGGTTCCCTATCCCGGTCTCTCTCTCTCTCCCCCCGGTGTTACCTATCCCGGTCTCCCTCTCTCTCTCCCCCGGGTTCCCTATCCCGGTCTCTCTCTCTCTCTCCCCCGGGTTCCCTATCCCGGTCTCTCTCTCTCTCTCTCCCCGGGTTCCCTATCCCGGTCTCTCTCTCTCCCCCGGGTTCCCTATCCCGGTCTCTCTCTCTCTCTCTCCCCCGGGTTCCCTATCCCGGTCTCTCTCTCTCTCTCCCCCGGGTTCCCTATCCCGGTCTCCCTCTCTCTCTCTCTCCCCCGGGTTCCCTATCCCGGTCTCCCTCTCTCTCTCTCTCCCCCGGGTTCCCTATCCCGGTCTCCCTCTCTCTCTCTCCCCCGGGTTCCCTATCCCGGTCTCCCTCTCTCTCTCTCCCCCGGGTTCCCTATCCCGGTCTCCCTCTCTCTCTCTCCCCGGGTTCCCTATCCCGGTCTCCCTCTCTCTCTCTTCCCCGGGTTCCCTATCCCGGTCTCTCTCTCTCTCTCTCCCCGGGTTCCCTATCCCGGTCTCCCTCTCTCTCTCTCCCCCGGGTTCCCTATCCCGGTCTCCCTCTCTCTCTCTCCCCGGGTTCCCTATCCCGGTCTCTCTCTCTCTCTCTCCCCCGGGTTCCCTATCCCGGTCTCTCTCTCTCTCTCTCCCCCGGGTTCCCTATCCCGGTCTCCCTCTCTCTCTCCCCCGGGTTCCCTATCCCGGTCTCTCTCTCTCTCTCTCCCCCGGGTTCCCTATCCCGGTCTCCCTCTCTCTCTCTCTCCCCCGGGTTCCCTATCCCGGTCTCCCTCTCTCTCTCTCCCCCGGGTTCCCTATCCCGGTCTCTCTCTCTCTCTCTCCCCGGGTTCCCTATCCCGGTCTCTCTCTCTCTCTCTCCCCCGGGTTCCCTATCCCGGTCTCCCTCTCTCTCTCTCCCCGGGTTCCCTATCCCGGTCTCTCTCTCTCTCTCTCCCCGGGTTCCCTATCCCGGTCTCTCTCTCTCTCTCTCCCCCGGGTTCCCTATCCCGGTCTCTCTCTCTCTCTCCCCCGGGTTCCCTATCCCGGTCTCTCTCTCTCTCTCTCCCCCCGGTGTTACCTGCTCCCGGGAGAGCCCCGATCAGGAATACCAGGGACCACATCTGCGGAGCGGTTCCGGAGCCGGTGTGTGTGTGTCTCCCCTCGGCGCCGCCGCTGCTCCTGCTCTCGGCCCCTGTGTCCCTGGGAGGGAGGCGGCTGGTACAGGGACAGGGGGAGGACTCACAGCCCCTCCCGGAATATATCCCCACACCCAGCCCAGCCCCGGGACCGAGAGTGGGGGGAGAGAGAGAGAGAGAGAGACCCTTCCCCACTGAGAGACAGAGAGTGGGGGAGAGAGAGACCCCCTCGCAGCCTGAGAGAGGGGGAGGGAGGGGGACCTGCGGCTGAGAGAGACCGCGACCCAAAGGCAGCTTCTTCACTTTGAAAGAAATGTTTCCGTCCGGAGACAGAGACTGGCCCCGAAAGACAGAGAGAGACCCCGGGAGTCCACAGGCAGTGACGGTCACACACACACACAGACTGTCACAGAGATGGGGAGACACAGACAGACAGACACACACATGCACACACACACACATACAGACGCACAGAGATGGGGAGACACACAGACACACACACACACACAGACT
>NC_083415.1:4914730-4919730 GCF_020745735.1 Hemiscyllium ocellatum | reverse complement strand
GACACACACACACACAGAATCACAGAGATGGGGAGACACACACACACATATTGACAGAGATGGGGAGACACACATACAGACACACACAGACCTCACAGAGATGGGGAGACACACAAACACACACAGACACACACACACACAGACTCACAGAGATGGGGAGACGCACACACAGACACACACAGACTCACAGACTCACATAGATGGGGAGACACACATATCCAGACACATATACACACACACACACACACACACACACAGACTCACAGAGATGGGGAGACACACACTGACACGCTGAGCCTCACAGAGATGGGGAGACACACAGACACACACACACAGACTCACAGAGATGGAGACACACACACACACACACACAGATTCACAGAGATAGGGAGATACACACACAGACACACACACACAGAGACTCACAGAGATGGGGAGACACACACTGACACGCTGAGCCTCACAGAGATGGGGAGACACACACACACACACACACACACACACTCACAGAGATGGGGAGACACACATACACACACAGATTCACAGAGATGGGGAGACACACACTGACACACATACACACAGACTCACATAGATGGGGAGACACACAGATACAGACACACACACAAACACAGACTCACAGAGATGGGGAGACACACACGTATACACACATACACACACACACACACACACACACACGGACTCACAGAGATGGGGAGACACACACACACACAGACTGACAGAGATGGGGAGGCACACACACACACACACACACAGACTCACAGAGATGGGGAGACACACACACAGACACACAGACACACACACACATAGACTCACAGAGATGGGGAGACACACACGTATACACATACACACACACACACACATACACACAGACTCACAGAGATGGGGCGACACACACACACACAGACTGACAGAGATGGGGAGGCACACACACAGCCACACACACACACACACAGACTCACAGAGATGGGGAGACACACACACAGACTGACAGAGATGGGGAGGCACACACACACGAACACACACACAGACCTCACAGAGATGGGGAGACACACACACACACACACACAGACACACACACATAGACTCACAGAGATGGGGAGACACACAGAGATGGGGAGACACACACTGACACACAGAGCCTCACAGAGATGGGGAGACACACACGTATACACACATACACACACACACACACACACACACACAGACTCACACAGACTTACAGAGATGGGAGACACACACAGAGACTGACAGAGATGGGGAGACACACACGCAGACACAAAGAGATGGGGAGACACACACACACACAGATTCACAGAGATGGGGAGACACACACACACACACAGACTCACAGAGATGGGAGACACACACACACACACACACACACACAGACTCACTGAGATGGGGAGACACACACATACACACAGACTCACAGAGATGGGGAGACACACATACACACACACAGACACACACACACAGACTCACAGAGATGGGGAGACACACACATATACACACATACACACACACACACAGCCACACACACAGACTCACAGAGATGGGGAGACACACACACAGACTGACAGAGATGGGGAGGCACACACACACGAACACACACACAGACCTCACAGAGATAGGGAGACACACACACACACACACACACACAGACACACACACACAGACTCACAGAGATGGGGAGACACACAGAGATGGGGAGACACACACTGACACACAGAGCCTCACAGAGATGGGGAGACACACACGTATACACACATACACACACACACACACACACACACACACAGACTCACACAGACTTACAGAGATGGGAGACACACACAGAGACTGACAGAGATGGGGAGACACACACGCAGACACAAAGAGATGGGGAGACACACACACACACAGATTCACAGAGATGGGGAGACACACACACAGACACACACACACAGACTCACAGAGATGGGAGACACACACACACACACACACACACACACAGACTCACTGAGATGGGGAGACACACACATACACACAGACTCACAGAGATGGGGAGACACACATACACACACACAGACACACACACACAGACTCACAGAGATGGGGAGACACACACATATACACACATACACACACACACACACACACACACACACACAGACTGACAGAGATGGGGAGGCACACACACACACACAGACCTCACAGAGATGGGGAGACACAGAAACACACACAGACACACACACACAGACTCACAGAGATGGGGAGACGCACACACAGACACACACACACACACAGACTCACAGAGATGGGGAGACACACACACACATATTGACAGAGATGGGGAGACACACATACAGACACACACAGACCTCACAGAGATGGGGAGACACACAAACACACACAGACACACAGACTCACAGAGATGGGGAGACGCACACACAGACACACACAGACTCACAGACTCACATAGATGGGGAGACACACATATCCAGACACATATACACACACACACACACACAGACTCACAGAGATGGGGAGACACACACTGACACGCTGAGCCTCACAGAGATGGGGAGACACACAGACACACACACACACAGACTCACAGAGATGGAGAGACACACACACACACACACACAGATTCACAGAGATAGGGAGATACACACACAGACACACACACACAGAGACTCACAGAGATGGGGAGACACACACTGACACGCTGAGCCTCACAGAGATGGGGAGACACACAGACACACACACACACACACACACACACACACACACTCACAGAGATGGGGAGACACACATACACACACAGATTCACAGAGATGGGGAGACACACACTGACACACATACACACAGACTCACATAGATGGGGAGACACACAGATACAGACACACACACAAACACAGACTCACAGAGATGGGGAGACACACACTGACACACACACACACATTCACAGAGATAGGGAGATACACACACAGACACACACACACAGACACACACGCACAGATTCACAGAGATAGGGAGATACACACACAGACACACACACAGACACACACAGACAGACTCACAGAGATGGGGAGACACAGACGCACACAAAAAGACTCACAGAGATGGGGAGGCACACACACACAGACAGACAGACACACACACACACAGACTCACAGAGATAGTGAGACACACACATCCAGACACACACACACACACACCCAGATTCACAGAGATGGGGAGACACACACTGACACGCTGAGCCTCACAGAGATGGGGAGACACACAGACACACACACACACACACTCACAGAGATGGGGAGACACACATACACACACAGATTCACAGAGATGGGGAGACACACACTGACACACATACACACAGACTCACATAGATGGGGAGACACACAGATACAGACACACACACAAACACAGACTCACAGAGATGGGGAGACACACACTGACACACACACACACACATTCACAGAGATAGGGAGATACACACACAGACACACACACACAGACACACACGCACAGATTCACAGAGATAGGGAGATACACACACAGACACACACACAGACACACACAGACAGACTCACAGAGATGGGGAGACACAGACGCACACAAAAAGACTCACAGAGATGGGGAGGCACACACACACAGACAGACAGACACACACACACACAGACTCACAGAGATAGTGAGACACACACATCCAGACACACACACACACACACCCAGATTCACAGAGATGGGGAGACACACACTGATACACACACACACACTCACAGAGATGGGGAGACACACACACACAGACTCACAGAGATGGGGAGACACACACGTATACACACACACACACACACACACACACACACACACACAGACTGACAGAGATGGGGAGCCACACACACAGACTGACAGAGATGGGGAGGCACACACACAGACACACACACACACATTCACAGAGATGGGGAGACACACACTGACACACACACACACACACACACACTGACTCACAGAGATGGGAGACACACACACACACACACAGACTCACAGAGATGGGGAGACACACACGTATACACACGTACACACACACACACACACACAGACTCACAGAGATGGGGAGACACACAAACACACACACTGACAGAGATGGGGAGGCACACACACACACACAGAGTCACAGAGATGGGGAGACACACACACACAGACACACACACACACACACACATAGACCTCACAGAGATGGGGAGACACACACACACACACACACACAGACACACACACACAGACTCACAGAGATGGGGAGACACACACACAGACACACACAGACACACAGAGATGAGGAGACGCACACTGACACACAGAGCCTCACAGAGATGGGGAGACACACACATATACACACATATAAACACACACACACACACACACACACACAGACTCACACAGACTTACAGAGATGGGAGACACACACAGAGACTGACAGAGAAGGGGAGACACACACGCAGACACACAGAGATGGGGAGACACACACACACACAGATTCACAGAGATGGGGAGACACACACACACACACACAGACTCACAGAGATGGGGAGACACACACACAGACACACACACACACACACACACAGACTCACTGAGATGGGGAGACACACACAGACACACAGACTCACAGAGATGGGGAGACACACATACACACACACAGCCACACACACACAGACTCACAGAGATGGGGAGACACACACATATACACACATAAACACACACACACACACACACATACACACACAGACTGACAGAGATGGGGAGGCACACACACAGACACACACACACACAGACCTCACAGAGATGGGGAGACACACACACACACACACACACATAGACGCACACAGACACACAGAGATGGGGAGACACACACTGACACACACACACACACACACACACAGATGGGGAGACACACACTGACACACAGAGCCTCACAGAGATGGGGAGAC